>NW_027591003.1:2500-131072 GCF_964213995.1 Mustelus asterias | reverse complement strand
GTTGTACCATCTACTGCACAAGTGTTTGAAATGTAACCCAATATTAACAAAATATGTTAAAATTGCTGTATTAATTTAGTGATCATGTTCCGTCTGCTCACAAATCTCGTGTTGTTGTGGCATATTTCTGTCCATTTAATTATTAATTGGGTTTGTCATTAACAGATTGGCTGGATTTTATATTGAGATTCTCTGTCAATTTTACATTTGGTTCTGTTGAAAGTATTTGTGGAATTGAGCTGCTTCTGCATGAAATGGGGTTCAGTCCCTCAGTGATGTGTTTTTTTGTGGTGAGGTGGTTGTGTGTCTGGGTGACTTTGAATAAGTAAAATGTGTGAAATTATTTGGTGTTTCTGTATTGCTTCTGCATTGTTTACACTCGGTGACACTGAGCAGTTACACTCTTTGTGATTGAATACAAACATTCAACACGTTTGAAACTGCTTGACGCATGATTGCAGGCAGAACTCAGGCAAGATTTATTGCAGTTTTAAAAAAAAATCTCAAATGATAATTCCAGATTAAACTAAGGCACGGTTTACGCCGTTCGTTCAGAACATAGTTTGTCACTGAATTCACAATTTGTGATACCTGCAATGTTTAATTTCGGTGGCATCTGATGGCTGCAGCTTTTCCCATCGAAATGTTTAAATATGTTTGATGTCTCTTTGAAATATGATCCAATATGAATAAAATGTGATAAAGTTTCAATATTAATTTGTTGGACATATTCCACCTCTTCACAATATTATTGTTATCATTCCAGATTGCTGTTTAGTTTAATAATTTGGTGACGAGCTCTTCTGCTGGATTCCGTATTGAGATCTTCGTGCGATGTTACATTTATTTCTGTTGAATGGATAATTGAGCTGCTTCTCCATAAAACGGGGTTCATTCCCTCGGTGATGTGTTTTAGTATTTTTCTGCTGAGGAGATTGTGTATCTGGGTGACTTAAAATGTTTATAATTTGTGGAATGGTTTGGAGTTTCGGTATTGCTTCTGCATTGTTTAAACTGGTTGACACTGCGTGGTGCCACGTCTTCTGGTTCAATGCATTTGAAAATACTTTAGCACGATTGTCGGGGAAAAAACAGGCAGGTTTCGGAAAAAAATGAAATAAAGATACACTTTTATAAATGTAAATGATGATTGCAGATTAAAATACAGCATGGCTGAAAAAAAATCATTCAGAATATAATTCATTGCTACAATCAATACTTAATTAACAAGTTTGAAGTTTGTAGAGTGAAATTAATATAATTGAAACAATTGCTTCGCGGTAATGTACTCCTTATTCACCAAAAATATTTGATGTTGATATCATTAATCCCCTTTCACAACTATGCTGTGCATTGCACACAATTAACATAAACGAGAAAGGTTCTAGGCTGAAAACATTTTGTGATTATTTCTGAAACTATTTCAATGAGTACAGGCTGATTCTACATCAACGTTTAGTTCAACAAGATATTTTGAAATAATCGTTTTGCGCTAATTAAGTTTACCGTCACTTAAATAGGAGTTTTACATTGCAGTTTGGTAATGTATGTATCCTGTTATTGCATTTCTTTTCGGTTGCAGGCGCAGCCAAATTATTGCTTTAAAGTAATATGTAGATAGATAATTAATCACTACTCTAATCTTAAACAGTTTTCTGAGAGCTGAAGTTCGCTAGCATGAAGTAATTGTTCATTTGGTTGTTTTTGAATTGTGGTAAGGTGTCGACAGGTGCTAGCCAGACAACGGCAAGTAAATGCTTGAAATTCACACTGATTAGTTTAATTACGGAAGTTTTATATTAGTTCTGCTCCTAGCAATAACATTCTGTCTTCCAATACTGCTGCAGACAGAATAAAATGATAGGAAGAACAAATGTCAGCACAGACGAATTTACTCAATCTGAAACTTCTGTTTAATTATTATTAAATATTAAACTGAAGAACAAAATCTCGACTTATTTTTCATCATGTCTCAGTCTTGCAGAGGATTTGAATAAATTGTCCTCATTGTGTTTTGTACTGTTTTATGTGTAACTTTTTCAATTAAACAATATGATCAACAATTTAATTACAGCAATGATCTGAATGATTAAATCAAGGAAGCAATTTTATTGATCACAAACAGCCATGCTTTACAGTATACTTGGGCCTTGAAGTATGCATTTTTAATCAATTTGTGGGTAAATAGAAGGCTTTTCGTAAAAGACAAAAATCAAATAATAAAATGTGAATAGATGAAGGTAAAATTATTAAAGATGTCTGAACGTTTCCATCCAGTAATTTGATGTTAATTGTTTAACACTGTTTAAGATTTCGTTGAAACCCAATTACTTAACAACGTTCTATGCAGAAGGGAGTTTTGAATTATTGAGAACTGTTTTTTATTATATAAAACAAATCAGCTGACAGGAGAAAGAACTGGCAATTAATAATAAGTTATATATAATATTCGTGCTAATTAATTCAACAAAAATGACCTCCAACAATCAAATTTAACGGTTTTAGAGAATATTTAATTGTATGGAAAATGAATTCAGAAAACAATACATTACTCAGCTGTAATCTGCTCTATAAGGTGTTTTGCTTCGATTATTTTGTTGATTACAGTTAATTAAGAAATTAGATCGAATCAGGTAATGATTTTCAATTTAAATATTTCCTGGTTTGTTTAATTCTTACTGTAACACCATATCTGTTAGGGAAATTAAACTACACTGAATCTGTTAAATTCGATGTGCTCATTTTCAGCGAAATTGCATTTTTCTGCCCAGTTTTCGAGATTTAAAAGAGACAGGGGAAAATTATTAAAAGCTGACCCACCGGCCCTGGGAATATTGGATTTTACAGTGTAATTCGATTTTACAGTCGCTTGCGAGGCCAAAATTTGATATCTTTCGCAAGGGTCAAATTTTGACTTGAAGTATCCTTGAATGACTGCAGTCCATGTGGTGCCAATGTATCTGCTGTGCTGTTGCAGAGGAAGTCCCAGGACTTTGACCCAGCGACAGTGAAGCAACAGCGATATTGTTTCAAATATAGACTTGCAAAGGATATAGATCGGGTGGTAGTCCACCCCCCCCCACCCCCCCCCCCCCCAACCAACCTCTCTCTCTCTCTCTCCCTCACACACATACGCACACACAGACATGCACACACCCGAACACACACACACACACCCTCTCACACATGCACACCCTCTCTTACACAGAGGCTCACTGTCCCATACACGTACACGCTCAGGCTCTCATACATAATCTCTCTTTCTTATCCACACTCACACACATTTATACATGTCTCTCACACATTCGCCCTCACATACACCCAACACACAATCTCTCTCTATACACACACAGTCATACGCACGCACACTATCTCACACACGTTTTTTCACATTTTTTCTCTCATTTTTTCTCTCTCATTTTATCACAAACACGCACTCGACGGACATTTCATGCCCTCAGGCCTGTCCATGGCCTGCTGCAATATTCCAGTGAAGCTCAACACAAACCGGAGGAACAACACCTCATCTTTCGCTTCGGCGCTTTACTGGCTTCCGGCCTCAACATCGAATTCAATGTCAGATGATTAGCTCTACCCCACTTGGAACCCCTTGTTTCTTTTTTTTAATGTTCTTTACCTTTGTTTTTCCCCATCTTTCTTTTCTCTCGTTTATTTTCCTTTTTAACATTTTTCTACTTTCATTTCCGATCTTTTATTTTTCATTGTATTCGTCTTTCTTTATTTTTCTTCCCACTCTACTCTTACCCCCATTTTACTTTTTTCCTTCTTTCCTTACCCCCCCCCCCCTACCCTTTATTCTTTCATTCATCCCTTTTCCTCTTCTTTTCTACTTTTTTCCCACGCTTCTCCCTTTGTCACCCCTCCCCCAACTTCAGGGCCATCTGTTACATCTCTAGTTTACCCTCTGATTTTGACTTCTCTGCCGTTTGGCCATTCACACATTCTATTCTCTCCATGGACTTCCATCAGCACTTCTTAGCACCTTTCCCTTCGTTCTTGCCTATGACTCATCTTTTATTCCCTCACCCTACAGCATAAATATCTTTCAGTATCTATGCTCTTTAGTTTTGACAAACGGTCGTCCAGACTCGAAACATCAGCTCTTTTCTCTCCTTACCGATGCTGCCAAACGTACTGAGCTTGTCCAGCATTTTCCCTTTTTATCAGAGGTTCATGTTCTCTCAAACGTGGCCCTCACGCACACACCAACTATGTTTCATTTGCACGTTCTTTCTCTCTCACTTTTCCCTTCACACACTCTCATACGCACTCAAGTATAAAATAACGCTGCAAACACACACATTTTCTCTTTCTCTCTCTCTCTCTCTGAGACACACACACTCACGCACACTGTCTCTCACACACAGAGACACTGCCTCACACATGGAAAATCTCAGGCTCTCACATGCAAATGTCTCTCACACACTCCCTCTCAGACGAACGACACACAATCTCGGCCACACACACGTCTCTCACTCTCCTTTCTCACGCAAACACACACCACACACGATCTTTCTTTCATTCTCTCTCTCTCACACACAAACACACGCACGCAAACACACCTACACACACACAAACACACACCCACACTGTCTAACACATATTATCCCCAACACCAGCACTCCACAAGCTATGTCCTCAGCCCCTTACTAAACTTCTTATAGTAAGAAGGTTAAATTCCAACAGGTTTATTTGGAATCACGACCTTTCGGAGCTCTGCTCCTTCGTCACGGGAGTCCACTTTGAGCCGACGGCTTGCGGTGCCGATGATAGCAATGATGTGTAGATGCCAGCGTTGGACTGGGGTGGGTACAGTAAGAAGTCGCACAACACCAGGTTAAAGTCCAACAGGTTCATTTGGAATCATGAGCTTTCATAGCGCTGCTCCATTATCTGATCCACCCTCACTGACACACATTGACTCACTTATCCTCACTGACCCAAACTCACCCACACTCACTCATTCACCCTCATTCACCCACCCACACTCACGCTCAAACAATCACCCTTACTCGCACACCCTCAGTCACTTACACTCTCTCAAACATCCACACTCACCCCGACTCACTCACATGCTCTTATGCACCCTCTTTCGCTCACACACTCTCATTCATCCACCTTCATTCACTCATCCCCACTCACCCAGCCTCATTCACCCACACTCACCTTCACCCACCCTCACCCTGACACACCCATCGGCATTCATCCTCACTCAACCTCACTCACTCACCATCTCTCAGTCACCCACGCTCACTCTTCCTCAATCACTCGCCGTCACTGAAACTCAATCACCTTCACTCACACATCCTGATTCACTCACAATCGCTCACCCTCACTCAGTCACTCATTACAATTCACTAAGACTCACTAATTCACTCTCACTCACTTTCACCACCTCACTCAGTCACCCTGGTTCACTCACCCAACCTCAGTTACTCTCAGTGACACTCACACACTGTCCAACATCATTCACTCATTCTCACTCACTCACTTTCACACTACCTCACTCACACAGCGTCACTCAGTCGCCCTCACTCACCCTCACTCACTCACGTTCACTCACACTCACTCATATGCACTCATCTTCATCCATCCCCATGCACTCACTCACTCATTGAAACTTAGTTGCGTCACTCACCCTCATTCACTCACCTTCACTCACACTCACTCATGTGCACTCATCTTCATCATCCCCATGCACTTATTCAGTCACTGAAACTTCTTTGTGTCACTCACTCTCACTCACTCACCATCATTCAATCAGCCTCACTCACTCACCCTCATCCCTCACCCAGCATCACTCACTCACACTCTCCCACTCACAGTCGCGAAATCGGCGGCGGTGGGTGGGGAGGGAGGTGGGGAGGTGGTGGGGGGGGGGGGTGGTCTATTCAACAACAGAGAACTGAAGTGAGATCTGCAGACGAGTGATGTCCAAATGCAGGAGAATGCCAAGAGAGAGATGAAGGGAAGCTCAAGAGCCAGGGAAACTGCACAGAGGCGGGGAAACCACAGGATGCAAGTGGAAATGGCCGACAGCCAGGGAAATTCAGAGACCAGGTTAAAGGATGGACAGCCGGTGGAACGGGCACAAAGATGAAAGGAAGTACAGAGAGTCGGAGAAAATTACAGAATGCCTTGGAAAAGAGTACAGAACCGGAGGAAAATGCAGGGAGTCGGGGGGAAAGGGCTGAGAACCATGGGAAAGGGCATACAGCCGGGTGATTGGGAAAAGAGCTGGCGGGAAAGAGCAGAGAGCCAGGGGGAATGGCAGGATGCCGGTGAAAAAAGCAAGGAGTCGGGGGAAAGGGCAAAGAGGCGGGGAAAAGGGCAGAGAGCCGGGGGACAATGGTAGAGAGAGAGTGGAGATACAGGAAGGAACGTAGCATACAGAAAGTCCAGAAAGAGCAGAGAAAGGGCACAGAGCCTGGGGAAAGTGTAGGGAGAGGGAGTCATGGCAGAGACGCGGGGAAAAGCGAAGTGGGGGGGCGGGGGTCAAATGTGCAGAGAGCATAGTGAGACGGGTCAAAGCGCAGGGAGCCGGGGAAAAATGTGGAAAGCCGAGGGATCGGGGAAAGATCCGGGAAAGAGTAGACAGCTAACTTTCCGTAGGCGAGGGGAAAGGTTGGAATATGGAGTTAACAGCACAATCAGTTCAGCCATGATGTTACTGAATGGAGGAGAAAGCTCAAGGGGCGGAATGTCCTTCTCATGCTTTGAATGTATGGTCCTAAGATTAGAGAAAATTGTTTAATTATTTTGTTTATTCATTCTTGGGATATGGGCTCGCTGGATGGCCAGCCTTTATTGCCCATCCCTGGTTGCCCTCGAGAAGGTGGTGGTGAGCTGCCTTCTTGAATCGCTGCAGTTCATGTTCTGTGGAATGCCGTTAGGGAGGGAATTCCAGGATTTTGACCCAGCGACTGCGAAGGAACGGCGATATATTTCCAAGTCGGGATGGTGAACGGCTTGGAGGGGAACTTGCAGGTGGAGGTGTTCCCATTTATCTGCCGCCGTTGTCCTTTTAGATGCAAGAGTTCTTGAGTGTGGAAGCTGCTGTCTAAGAATCTTTGGTCAATTGCTGCAGTGCATCTTGCAGATAGCATACACTGCTGCTACTGAGCGTCGGTGGTGGAGAGATTGGATCTTTGTAGATCCGTGGCAATCAAGCGGGCTGCTTTGTCCGGGATGGTGTCAAGCTTCCTGAGTGTTGTTGGAGCTGCACCCATCCAGCCAAGTGGGGAGTATTCCATTGCACTTTTGACAAGTACCTTTTAGTTGATTGATAGGCTTTGGGGAGTCAGGAGTTGAGTTACTCGCCGCGGTATTCCTAGCCTCTGAACTGTTCTCGTAGCCACTGTGTTTATGTGGTGTGCCCAGTTGAGTTTCTGGTCAATGGTAACCCCAAAAGTGTCGACATTGATTCAGTGATGTTAACACCATCAAAAGTCAAGGGACTGTGTTTAGAGTTTCCCTTATTTGTGATTGTCATTGCCTGGCATTTGTGTGGCGCGAATGTTACTTGCCACCTGTCAGACTCAAGCCTGGATATTGTCCAGATCTTGTTGCATTTGAACATGGACTGCTTCACCATCTGATGAGTGGCGAATCATTGGTGAATATCCCCACTTCTGACCTTACGACGGAGGGAAGGTCATTGCTGAAGCAGCTGAAGACTGTTCGGCTTAGGATACTACCCGAAGGCAGAGATGTTCTTGAGCTGAGATGACTGACCCTCCATAACCACAGCCACCTTCCTATGGACTATCACTTGCTGATTTTGCCGTTCGTCATGCAAGTCGTCTTTGTAGTTCAAGTAGTAATTGCAATTGCTTGAATTAGTATTGACAGTTAGGGCATATGATGATTACATAAATATTCATCCTGATGGCATTTTTAAAGCAAAGTCACGAATCATTGTTTTTGGGGCTTTGGGTGTTGTAGGAGGGGGCGTTTGGTGGCAGAGGGATGGAAAGAGGAGGAGAGGGGCATTAGTGGGCTTGAACACTGGCAATTTGGCCGCATGGTGGCACAGTGTTTAGCACTGCTGCCTCTCAGCGCCAGGGACCCAGGCTCGATTTCAACCCCAGTCACTGTCTGTGTGGAGTTTGTACATCCTCTCCGTGCCTGCGTGGGTTTCCTTCGGGTGCTCCGGTTTCCTCCCACACTCCAAAGATGTGCGGGTTACATTGACTGGCCAGGCTAAATTGACCCTAGTGTCAGGGGGATTAGCAGGGTAATATTCGATATGAAATGTGTTTACAGAGAATATTCCACGAGCTGGCAGGGTTCGCAAGAGCAGTAGCAGGGTTTGGGAATAGGGCCTGGGTGGGATTGTCATTGGTACAGACTAAATGGGCCAAATGGCCTCCTTCTGTACTGTAGGGATTCTCTAATTTCCAAAACTGCAACGACATAAATGTAGAGACAACTTCCTCCTCACCAACTGTTGATGATTGAGAAACAAATGGTCGCAGAGTTGATGGACTGAATCCGCTGTCTCTTCTCTTTTGATCCAATGCCATGTATGTCATTCAGATAACGTCAAAATGTTTTTTTTCTCCAATGTGACAGAGACGGAGAAAGAGATGTGAGTTTCTACAGAGGGAAGGAACAGGTGATGGTTTCTAACTAATAGCACAAATAAAATCTCAAATGTGATGTAGGTTTTGTTCGGAAATATTAGCATAACCTCACAGTTCTGGTCAAATCCTGAAATGTCTGCTGGCTTAGTAATCGCAAATAACAGAGTCTAACTTGTTATATCGGCCATTCTTTCCCAGCGACACCGTCTCCGCTCGTTCTCCACAACCTGGTCTCCTCCTGTCAGCAACACAACACCGACGGCACCGTCACCTACGGCTGCTTGGCGATGGACTACTTCCCAGAAATCACCAGGCTGACCTGGAAGAAAGATGGACAGCCGATCACCACTGGAGTTAAGACTTACCCATCAATGAGAAACACAAAGGGAACCTACACCCTAAGCAGCCAATTAACCATCACCGAGTCAGAGGGAGCATGCAGCAACATCAACTGTGAGGTTCGACACAGCGGTTCAGATAAGAGCATTGAAATGCAATGTAAGTGTTGTAGAAATTGTACATAACAAAATTCCTTTGATTAACCTGTATGTGACATTTGTTATAACTAATTTATAGAGATCTGCATATTCTTGACCCCTGGAATATCCAGGTTTGTGTCCATTGACTGCAAATGAATTGATAATACAGAATGCATTTGATTGATCAACATCTTCTGCTGAAAATGATTAACATGTGTTTCTGAAGGTCCTCGAGATGACATCGCACCAACCGTTATCCTCACCGTGAGTTCCAGTGAAGAAATCACAAGAAGCAAATTTGCAACCGTTATCTGTTCAATTATCGATTTCTTTCCAAAGTCAATGACGGTGAAGTGGCTGAAGAATGGACAACCCATGGATTCAGGAATTGTCACCTCTCCCGCCTGGAATGCGAATGGGAACTTCTCGGCGAGCAGTGGGCTGACAGTCTCCGCTGGAGAATGGTTCAGCAAAGCAGTCTATACCTGCCAGGTCACTCATCAAGGCCTCCTCCAAAGTCGAAACATCACTGGATCTCTGGGTAAGAGGCACAGACCAATAAAGAAATTGGTTACTCTGCGCTCTGCTTTTAATCAAAACCAAAAATGATTGAAGTTAGGACATAGCAGGCAACAAATTCTTAGTTATTTCTATGTAGTTTGTGTTTCATTCTAATGTAAGAGCTCCATTTGGATTGCTCACTATTCAGGATTTTATCAGAATTGCAAACAATGATTCCCCCAACTTTGATACTTTGATGTCATATAGTGAGAGAGGTGGAATTGATACCAGCTTTATCCTTTGATTTCATTTATTAGTGTGACATGCATTAATATGCACAGAAATTCCTGAGGCAGCTGATAATATTTGGACTGATGTCGTTGTCTGGTAACACCTTTAGGGTAATGTGTTGAAAAGTGCATTCACCCTATTTATAAACCAACGTTCAGGACTGCATTCCTGAGATCAGGAATGATATATTTGTATTGGGAAAGTTGCAATGTCGATTCATTAGAATGGGAGTGGAGCAGAAATATTTTAACAATGAGAATAGTTTTCCCAGACCAAGCTGGTTTTTCATTGACTATAGAAGATTAAGGGCGATGGTTGGAGTTTGATATCTCGAAGTTGATTTATTCCATTTAGAGTGTGAGGGCTGAATAATGTTGTCTTGATTCTGAAGATGGAACTTGTGTTGATTTTCATTTTTCCTTTGCAGATTCTTACCAGAATGCTGATTCCACCTTGACAATACTGCCACCACCAATTGAACAGGTCTTACTGGAGGCTACTGTAACCTTAACCTGTGTCATATCTCATGCTCCTTATGGACTCAACGTGTCCTGGAGCCAAGACAAGAAGGCTTTGAAATCAGAAATTGCTGAAAAGCCTGGAGAGGATCCTTACAGCGTCGTCAGCAACTTAAACATCTCAACACAAGCCTGGCTGAGTGGGACTGTGTTTGACTGCATTGCGAACCATGAGGATCTGCCGACACCTTTAAGAAAATCCGTCCACAAGGAAGAAGGTGAGTGGAGGGATTGGAGCGATTAATGAGCCATTGTGTCTATTTACATGATATGTGTAAAGTCAATATGTATTATTCCATGTTCTTTTGGCCTCCCCTGATTGGTAATTCCATTAACTAAACACTCTGGTCGTGCGGACTTTTTTAAATGGGGAAATTGATAAGTTGATGAATGAACAATGAATTGAAGGTGGTGAGATTGGCTTAGATTGAGTAAGAGCATGGGCAGTAAGTTATAGTCATTCGACCCTTTGAGTATGCTCTGGCATTCAGTGAGATCATGACACATCCGATAGGGTAACGTTGCACCACTTTCCCGCCCCAACTCCATATTTGTTGATTCCCTTATTGATTACAAATTTGTCTACGAACATACTTAATGACCCAGCGTCTAGAGACCACTGTAGTAAATAATTTAACAGATTCACTACCCTCTGAGAGGAAATTCCTCCTTATCCCTGTCCTAAATGGCCCAGTCCCTTACTCAGATATTATACCTTGTAGTCCGAGACTCTTCCACAAAAGGGGAGAAAAGAAATTTCTCAGCATCTACCCTGTCCCGACACCTGAGCATGATATATAGCTCAATAAGGTTGCCTCACATTCATCTAATCTCCAGTGAGTTACATGGCAGACCTCCTCAACCATTCCTCGAAGGAACATGCATCAAATCGCATTTGTCCGGATAAAATTCCATCTGACATTTCCCCTCCCAAATTGTCAGTCTACCTATATCCTGCTGTATTATTTGACAATCCTCATCACTATCCGCAGTTCCAGCAATCTTAGTATCATCCGCACATTTTCTAATGATGCCAGCTGCATGTTATTGAAGTAATGTATATAAGATATATATATATTTATATATATTACAAACAACAGAGGTTTCAGCATTGATCCGTGGGGAACACCACCAGTTATGGACCGCCATTCAGAAAAAAGAAACATCCTTCCACCGCTACGGTCTTCTATGGCCAAGCTAGTTCTGACTTCATCCAGCGAGTTCACCCTTGATGCCATGTTATTGAACCTTTTGCACCAGCCTGCCATGCGGGATCTTTTTAAATGCTTTACTAAATTCCATGTAGACAACATTCACGGCCTTTCCCTCGTCAATCATTTCTGTCATTTCCTTATTTATTGGGATCAAAACTCTTCACCATTTGAAGATTGTGCCAGGTTGCATCGTTTATCCTTTTTTCCCTATTGTTATATTCCATTCCTTTTAAAATGATGCCCAACATTCCATTTGTATTTCTCATTACCTGCTGAACTTGCACGCTAGTTTTTGTGATATATGCACGATGATCCCCAAATCGCATGTTGCTGCAGCTTTATGCTGTTTTTGTCCATTTAAATAATATTCAACCCCTTTACTCTTCCCAACAATGTGCATAAATTCACATTGTCCTGCATTATATTCCACCTGCCAAGTTTTTGTTCACTTGCTTAACCTGCTCATATTCCTCTGCAGATTTTTTGCAAAATTCTCATCACTTGCCTTCCCACCTATTTTGTTCGATCCGCAAACCTAACTATTGTACATTCAACTATCTTGTTTACCTCATTTCCATATATCATCAATAATGCTGATCCCAGCAGCGGTTCTAGTGGCACTCTACTAGTTACAGTTTGCCATCTTGTAAATGCTCCCCGGATCCAAATTTTCTGGCTTCTTTTAGTTAGCCCATTCTCTGTCCATGATGATATAATACCGCCAACACTATGGCCTCTTTTCTTATTAAGTAGCCTTTTGTGCATTTCCCTATTGAATGCTTTTTGGAAATCCAAGTGCATTGCATTTATTGGTTTCCCCTGTACCTCTGGGGGTAAGATAGGAAGGGCCTGGTGCAGAATTGAAATCCAGAACAGTAGGGAGCAAAGAAAAGCATATCAATCTCTGCTCCGAACTGGGAAACCGGGCAGATCACAAAGATGAACATTTAAACCCATACATCCAAAACATTCCCCTCGCCTCTGGTCTACCGTTTAATTGTATCTGGAACTCTCCACTTTATTGACATTTATTATATATTTTCAGCAGATCCAAATCCGCGGGAACCGTCCGTTTCTGTCCTCATGCCCTCCGCAGAAGAAGTCTCCGCTCAAAAAATAGTCTCCCTCTCCTGCTTAGTGAGAGGTTTCTCCCCCCGAGAGATCTTCGTCAAGTGGACCTTCAAAGACAAGCCGGTGAACCCCGGGAACTACAGTAACACGAAGGTGATGGCGGAGAACGGCAATAGCTCCTTCTTCATGTACAGTCTGTTATCCATTGCAGCGTTGGAGTGGGCCAGCGGCGCTTCTTACTCCTGTGTGGTGGGACATGAAGCCATCCCCTTGAAGATCATCAACAGAACGGTTGATAAATCCAGCGGTAAACCCAGTTTTGTGAACATTTCTCTTGCACTGATGGACACCGTTAATTCCTGTCATTGAGAATCACTCGGTTACATTCAGAACTTCAATAAAAGTAATAAAAGCTTTTTTCTCCAACGATGAATGAAATACCCGATCGCTTAGTTGATTGTTTTCCTGTTTTACTTACGTTAGATATCTTTGGTTTGGGTCTCATATTTACAGGTCTCGCTCCCAATTCTTGGTAACCAGCGATCCCCGTTCAGATACACACTATCGAAACTGAGGTGGAGGTCCATTAACTCACGCACCGAACCCCACTTGCCTCAATTAAAAGACGAGGAATGCGATTATAGAGAATCATAGAATCTTGTCGTGCAGAAGGAGGCCGTTCGGCCCATCGAGTCTGCACAGACCACAATCCCACCCAGACCCAATCCCCTTCATCCCATGCATTTACCCTAGCTAGTCCCCCTGACACTAAGGGGCAATTTAGCATCGCCAATCCACCTAGCCTGCATATCTTTGGACTGTGGAAGGAAATCAGAGCACCTGGAGGAAACGCACGCAGACACGGGGAAACCTGCAGAACCCACACACACAGTGACCCAAACCGGTAATCGAACCCACGTCCCTGGCGCTGTGAAGCAGCAGTGTTAATCACTGTGCCACCGTGGAGCCACAAACGTAACCCACTGTGGCTCCAGTTCCTCTGCGGATAGATCCAAAAGGGTAATTACCGGCGAAACAGAGCAAACTATGAGCTCACTATTTCCCTCTCCTCAGCCAGTGCATTCGGAAGGGCATTTCCGATAAGAACTCAGTTGCCATCAGTAGAAATTGACTTTTATTTCCGGGATTTTAGAGTCCATTATTAAAGATGAGATCGCAGAGTATTTGGAAGTGCATGACAACGTAGGACTGAGTCAGCACGGCTTTGTCAAGGGGAAGTCATGTCTGTCAAATCTGCTGGAGTACTTTGAGGATGTAACAAGGACGTTAGATAAAGGAGAACAAGTATATGTGATTTGTTTAGATTTCCAGAAGGTCTTTGACATGGTGCTGCATAGGAGACTGTTAAAGAAGTTAATTGCCCATGGTGTTAAGGGTAAGATCCTGGCATGGATAGAGGATTGGTTGACTGGCAGAAGGCAGAGAGTTGGGGGTAAAGGGGTCTTTTTCAGGATGTCAACCGGTGACTAGTGGTGTGCCTCACGGGTCGGTGCTGGGACCACAACATTTCACAATATACATTAACGATTTGGAAGAAGGAACTGAAGGCACTGTTGCTCAGTTTGCAGATGATACGAAGATATATAGAGGGACAGGTAGTATTGAGGAAGCAGGGGGGCTGGAGAAGGACTCGGACAGGTTAGGAGAGTGGGAAAAGAAGTGGCAGATGGAATACAATGTGGAAAAGTGTGAGGTTATGTATTTTGAAAGGAGGAATGGAGGCATACACTACTTTCTAAATCGGAAAATGCTTAGGAAATCAGAAACACAAAGGGACTTGGGTGTCATTTTTCAACATTCTTGTGAGGTTGATGTGCAGCTTCAGTCGGCAATTAGGAAGGCAAATGCAATGTTAGCATTCATGTCGAGAGGGCCAGAATACAAGAACAGGGATGTATTTCTGAGGCTGCATAATGCTCTGGTCAGACATCATTTGGAGTATTTTGAGCCGTTTTGGGCCTCATATCTAAGGAAGGATGTGCTGACCTTGAAAAGGGTCCAGAGGAGGTACACAAAATTATCCCTGGAATGGAGAGCGTGTCGTATGAGGAACGGTTGAGGACTCTAGGTTAATACTTGTTGGAGCTCAGAAGAGTGAGGGGGGATCTTATTGAAACTTACAGGATACTGCGAGGCCTGGATAGAGTGTTTGTGTGAGGATGTTTCCACTCGTAGGAAAAACTAGAACCAGATGGCTAAACCTCAGGCTAAAGGGACGATCCTTTAAAACAGAGAACCATAGAACCATAGATGAGGACTAATTTATTCAGCCAGAGAGTGGTGAATCTATGGAACTCTTTGCCGCAGAAGGCTGTGGAGGCCAGGTCATTGAGTGTCTTTAAGACATAAATAGATAGTTTCTTGATTAATAAGGGGGCCAGGGGTTATGGGGAAAAGACAAGAGAATGGGGATGAGAAAACGATCAGCCATGATTGAATGGCTGAGCAGACTCGATGGGCCGAGTGGCCTAATTCTGCTCCTAGGTCTTATGGTCTTATGGACCTCTGGATTATTGGCCGCAGAGTTTAAACTTCCATTTTGTGAAACATTTCATAAAATATATATTTATCCAAAACTTAAAAATGTTTCAACACTCTTGCTCCTGTTAGTCATATGCTGGGATTGATTTCTCACAACCCAAATTTAAGCCAACGATTGAATTCTCTCCGGTTTTTACAGTTTTCTCCATGAGTATTCTGAGACGCATCAATGAATTATTGCATTCACTCATCTGATGTCACCTTGCCGCTCACATAAAAGACATTAGCCACAAACATTGGAAATATTATCCATAATTTTTATTGTCCGGGTCAGGCTTGATTAATGGTTACCCGTGAAACTTGGAACAGCAATAAGAAAACACACAAAACTGACACCATTACAAATATGCGCATCGGCTCGCACGTCCACACACATATACACATCGACACACATACACACACACAACACAACACACATAAACACAAAGGCACAAATACATACACAAATACACATGCTCGCACATATTCACACAAATACACAAATACTCATGCAAATACACACATTGACACAAACACGAGCATTCACACACCCAATCATATACGCACATGTATACAATTTCAGAGAGGCACACACAAATACACGAACACATACGTGCATACACACAAATAAAAAACACTTTTACACACCAAACGTACACGCAACACAAACATTAATGAACACACTTACAGAGAAACAAACATGCTCACACTAATAGTCATGCACAAACACATACACAGGCAAACACAAAAACACATGCCCACAAAAACACGCATGCACAAAAAAAACAGGCACAATACATAGGCACACCTACATTCACACGCACTCTGAATGCACACAACTACACACACACACATTCATGCACACATTCACACACACATACAGAAATGCACACATAGACATATACATGCGCAAACAAATATAAAACATACACACAAACACTCAAACAAGCACATGCGCATATTAATACACACACACACACCAGTACATGCATACATACACATACATGCACATACACACACACACAAAAGCATGCACACATATACATAGATACGAACAGACAAACACACATACAGGCACATACACAAGCGCACAAATAAATTCATATGTAAGGGCACACGTTCACAATGGCAGAAACATAGACATATAGACACGCAATGTCATACACATTAACACACATACATGGACACATACAATAGCACATTATCAGACAACACACGGGCACAGAAACACACAGATGAATAGACAGAAAAACATACACACGCACACATGCAGATGCAATCATTTACATCCTCAAACAGAACAGAACACTATCACACACATTAGTACGCATGGAGACTTAAACATCCATCAGCACAAAGTTATAAAGAACTATCAAAATTTAAATCCATACACGAACACATTAACAGATAGTCACACGGAAACAGACAAAGAGACACAAAGAAAACAAGACGAATATTAATAGCCTGATGGATAGGTAGAACACAAAAAAGAAGGATCAAGGCATTTGATTTGATTTGCTTGGTTTAATATTATTGTCACATGCTTGGGATACAGTGAAAAGTATTGTTTCTTGCGCCCTCTACAGAAAAAGCATACCTTTCATGGAGAAGGAAACGAGAGAGTGCAGAATGTAGTGTGTTACAGTTATAGCCAATGTGTAGCTGAAGATCAACTTAATGCGCGATACGTCCATTCAAAACTCTGATGGCAGCAGGGAAGAAGCTGTTCTTGGGTCGGTTGGTATGCGACCTCAGACTTCTCTATCTTTCCTCCGACGGAGAAAGGTGGAAGAGGGAATGTCCGGGGTGCGTAGGGTCGTTAATTATGCTGGCTGCTTTCCGAGACAGCGGGAAGTGTAGACATAGTGAATGGAAAGGAGGCTGGTTTTCATGATGGATTGGGCTACATTTACGGCCTTTTGTAGTTAACTGCGGTCTTGGGCAGAGCTGGAGCCATGCCAAGCTGTGATACAACCAGAAGGAATGCTTCCTATGGTGCATCTGTAAAATTTGGTGAGAGTCATTGCTGGCATGCCAAATTTCCTTAGTCTTCTGAGAAAGTAGAGGGGTTGGTGGGCTTTCTTAACTATAGTGTAGGCATGCGGGGACCAGAACAGGTTGCTGGTGATCTGTGCAGCTAAAGATATGAAGCTCTCGACCATTTCTACTTCCTCCCCTTTGATGTAGATAGGACATGTTCTCCAATATGCCTCCTGAAGCCGATGACAATATCCTTCGTTTTGTTGACATTGAGGGAGGGTTATTGGCGTCGCACTAGTTATCAAGATTCTCTATCTCATTCCTGTACTCTATCATTCCTCTATCTCGTCATTGTTTGAGATCCGACCCACTACGGTGGTGTCATCAGCAAACTTGAAAACGCATACACACGCAATAAGAGTGTCTTTAATAAATAAGCATAGACTTCACACAAACATAATGACAGACGAATAGCATATCCTACTGTCATTATAAGCATAGATTTCACATAATAATGCAGTCATACAAACATAATGACAGACGAATATACTATTCGTCTGTCATTCGGATATTCGTTCGACCAGAGGCCCAAACATCCTGCACCACCGGTACACACATATCAAACATACCTACTGCTCTTTCGCCCGCCCACACTTTGGCAATTCAGACCATAAGGCTGTGCTCCTGCTCCCGACTTACAAGCAAAAACTGAAGCGGGAAAATCCATCAAAGAAAGTCGTGCAATGTTGGTCTGAGGAATCGAATGATCTTCTACGGGGCTGCTTGAAGTCAGTGGACTGGTCAGTATTTAAAAACTCTGCGACCAGCCTGAACGAGTACGCCACGACCGTAACTGGCTTCATTAGTAAGTGTGTAGAAGACTGTGTGCCAAAGAAGCAAATCCGTGTGTTCCCCAACTGGAAACCATGGATGAACAGGCATATTCACTGCTTGCTGAAGTCCAGGTCTGAGGCGTCCAGGTCAGGCGACACTGACCTATACAAAAAAGCCAGATATGATCTAAGGAGATCCATCAAAGATGCCAAAAGACAATACCGGATCAAGCTAGAGTCCCAGGCTAGCCAAACCGACCCCGCCGACTATGGCAAGATCTGCAAGGCATAACAGGCAACAAGATGAAGGCATGTAAAATCGCTGGCACCAACGCAGCTCTTCCTGATGAGCTCAATGCATTCTACGCCCGCTTTCAGCAAGAGGTCAGCGAGAGCATGTCCTCCACCCTGGAAGCCCTGGATGAACCTATATCTGGGGTCACAATTGCAGATGTCAAGGCGGTTTCTTGAAGGTCAACCCATGGAAAGCAACTGGCCCGAATGGGGTACCCGGATGAGCACTCAGATCATGTGCAGATCAGCTGGCGGGGGTATTTACAGACATTTTCAACCTCTCTTTACAACAATCTGAGGTCCGTATCTGCTTCAAGAAGACGACCATCATCCCAGTTCCTAAGAAAAACCAAGCAGCGTGCCTTAATGACTATCACCGGTGGCTCTGACATCCATCATTATGAATTGGTCCGAAAGGTCAGTCATGGCACGAATCAATTCCAACCTCCCGGACTACCTGGATCCACTACAGTTTCCCTACCGCCACCAGAGGTCCACAGCAGATGCCATTTCCATGGCCCTGCACTCAACCCTGGAACATCTAGATAACAAGGACACCTATGTCAGACTCCTATTTATTGACTACAGCTGAGCCTTCAACACTATTATTCCCACGAAACACATCTCCAAATTCAGTGGCCTGGGCCTCAGCACCTCCCTCTGCGACTGGATCCTGAACTTCGTAACACACAGACCACAATCAGTAAGGATAGGCAACAACACCTCCTCCATGATCATCGTCAACACCGTTGCCCAACAAGGCTGTGTTCTCAGCCCCCGACTATACATCTTATACACCTATGACTGTGCAGCCAAAATTCCCTCCAATTCGATTTTCGAGGACACCATCGCAGTGGCTCGGATCTCAAACAATGATGAGATAGAGGAATGATAGAGAATCTGTTGAACTGGTGCGGCAACAATAATCTCTCCCTCAAAGTCAACAAAATGAAGGAAATTGTCATCGACTTCAGGAAGCGTAAAGGAGGCTATGCCCCTGTCTACATCAAAGGGGGCGAAGTAGAAAGTGTCAAGAGCCTCAAGTTTGAAGGTATCCAGATCACCAACAACCTGTCCTGGTCTCCCTATGCCGGCACTATAGTTAAGAAAGCCCACAACACCTCTACTGTCTCAGAAGACTAAGGAAATTTGGTATGTCAGCTACGGTTCTCACCAACTTTCACAGATGCATCATAGAAAGCATTCTTTCTGGTTGTATCACAGCTTGGTATGGTTCCTGCTCTGCGCAAGACCGCAAGAAACTACAAAAGGTCGTGAATGTTGCCCAATCCATCACAAAAACCAGCCTCCTTTCCATTCACTCTGTCTACTCTTCCCGCTGACTCAGAAAGCAGCCAGAGTAATTAAGGACCCCACGCACCCCGGACATTCTCTCTTCCACCTTCTTCCTTCGGGAAAACGATACAAAAGTCTGAGGTTACGTACCAACCAACGCAAGAATACCTTCTTCCCTGCTGCTGTCAGACTTTTGAATGGACCTACCTTGCATTAAATTGATCGTTGTCTACAACCTAGCTATGACTGTAACAGTACATTCTGCACTCTTTCGTTTCCTTCTCTATAAACGGTATGTTTTTCTCTGTATAGCGCGCAAGAAACATTACTTTTCACTGTATACATGTGACAATAATAAATTAAATCAAATTAAAATAAGTATGTATACAGAGACGCAGGCACACGAATGCACGAATCAAAAGCCACAGGCACATGAATATGCATATTAACACTCATACGCACATAGCAACTCATAAACAAAGTGGAATGCAGGCCATGAGATGCTCATGCACCCATACATAAATTCTAAATCTTAACCACAAATGGTAGGCAATGAATGAAAGTAAATTTGAAACATAACCTTTTCAATGCAAATATCCTCCGACAACTGTCCCTAAAATACAATCAATCCACAAACACACTGTAGCACTGTACGTAATGAGAAACTGTCTGGAAGCTAATGATGTACTGAACATTTCCAACATAAATAAAGAATATGAGAAATCACATCTTTAAACAGCAACATTCACTGTTTAAAGATCTGAAAACACTTGTTAAATAAATCATGATTGATCAGTGAACGTTCCTCGATATCAATCATAATATTCTTCAATAAGAGATCTGCAAAATTGTTCGAAAATGAACTGATACCGAAAATAAAATTGAGTGTTTTCTGGCACACATTGATGAATAAAAACGAAGAACAGTTGTGAAGGTAATGACAGAGTTATGTTACTTAGTGTCACTAGCTTAATAGTTGAGATACTTTGAAAAATAAATTGCAAAATAAATTAATCGCTTAAGAAAGAGAAGAGGGCATATAACATTACCAATAGGATTCTCTAGATCAATCAAGTAATCTAAATTTATTTCCTTGTCTCCGGCCCCTAGACTTCACAGACGACATCTGGATTGAAGCCAATGAGGATGATAACGGCAAAATCTGGACAACCGCTTCCACATTCATCGTCCTGTTCTTCCTGAGCATGTCCTACAGCGCTGCAGTCACTCTGGTGAAGGTGAGATGATTCAATGGACTCACACTTCAAACCGGCAGAAAAATCTCTCAATAATTCACTGATTAAAAACACTAACATTAATGTCCCAGCTCAAAAACATCGGCTTCATTATTGTGTCTCTCTTTTACAGATCAAGTGATGGAGTGAACTTTGGACGCTGTAGATTCCCCTCACCAGATTATTAAGTTATCTGCGTGGCACCAACACAGTATCTGCGCTCTTTGACTCGGAAAGCAAAATACTCTCAGGTTATCATTCTGAATCTGTTACTGAGACAGTCGTTCTCGATATTTCACTCTTGCAGTTTGAAATTGGCGATTTTTGCTCTACAATAATTTTAGCTGGTGGTTTCCCTTGAATTCCATGTGTACAAAAGCGACGTTTCTTATTCCTTATTCGCAATCTCTGATTCATAGTTTTTTCCTTTTTTTATGTTGAGCTCCTGTTTTCCCTTTCTGGTGTCTCTTACAGTTGTACATATACTTGGAAGCTCAGAGCCCATGGGTTCTGTTCTCAGTTTGAAGCTCAATCATTATATTCACTTTTGTGAAGTTTAAAATAAACTTTTCTGTAAAATGCTCTCTTGAATTATTAATATATTTTGAATGAAAAATGAACAAGGTAGGACCTTGCTTAAGTCCTGTATCCAAATCTCATCAGCACCGCTACATTTTCCCTATTACAAGGTTCTCCCCCTTTCCAAAATTGGTATTTACCCCAGTCCTGTCTGGGATGTGTTTGAACTCAAGGCCCTGGAGCGAAAGAGTCACTGCGCCACCCAGTGAATTCTCTGAGTAAAGACAGCTTCACCTCTGCGTTTTCACAATAAACTCCAGAGACAGAATAATTCAACAGCGTGTAGAAACTCGGCGATTTTACTCATAAACTGGTCTGTCATTGCCGACCGCCAGGTAATTCTAGATAATAAATAGTCTGCTTCATAAGAGGCCGAAAAAGCACAGTACATGGAGAGGAAAACTTCCTTTACACTATCCCACCAAACACTACAAGTTTCGCTGCAGGACAGATTATCAGAGTAAATCTCCCTCCCTACTGTCCAATTAAACATTACCAATGCAGATACGCCACAGACTAGATATAAAACAAGGAGAGGACAGTGTTGTAAATAACATGGAATAATACCGAGAGACCGAGGCGTCAATCGCACGAATCAAGTACAAATTTACAAATGATTGCCAGAGTTTGAGTTTGTAAGTTAAACTAGGGGAACAAACGCGGAAATTCCCAGATGCGAAGATTCAACTGAAATAAAAACTAAGCAAAAAACAAGGAAAATGTTCCGAGAGAATGGTGTTTATCCTGATACAGAGACTCCGGCTTAAATTTTTGTGGGTTTTCTTGAGTTTTCCAACAAACAAGTATGCATTTTTGCCTCTCTGAATGTTAGAAACGCACACGCTCCACTTTGTGGTGAACACACAGTGTTCAAGTTCTCCAATTTGTACCAATTTTGTACCTATCCTTCTGATTCATTTTTAGATTATGCACCAACCCCAGCAAATAATATTCCCTCTGACACCATCCACATGAACTCACTCAACATCACTCCAGGGAACCTCTCTCCCTGCTCCATTCCCTCTGATTACGTCCCCCTGAACTCACTGAACATAACGCCAGGGATCGATCAGTGACCTTCAAACCTTCCCGCCCTGAACTTTCTGTCCACGTCCATGTCTTCATATTCTTCACAGTAAGAAGTCTCACAACACCAGGTTAAAGTCCAACATGTTTATTTGGTAGCAAAAACCACTAGCTTTCTCGTGGTTCTTCCCTTCATCAGATAAGTGGGAGTTATATTCACAAACAGGGCATATAAAGACACAAACTCAATTTACAAAATAATGGTTGGAATGCGAGTCTTTACAGGTAATCAAGTCTTAAAGGTCAGACGATGTGAGGGGAGAGTGCGTTAAACACACGTTAAAGAGATGTGTATTGTCTCCAGACAGGACAGTTAGTGAGATTTTGCAAGACCATCCTCTGCAGATTTTTTGCAAAATTCTCATCACTTGCCTTCCCACCTATTTTGTTCGATCCGCAAACCTGACTATTATACATTCAACTATCTTGTTTACCTCATTTCCATATATCATCAATAATGCTGATCCCAGCAGCGGTTCTAGTGGCACTCCAGTAGTTACAGTTTGCCATCTTGTAAATGCTCCCCGGATCCAAATTTTCTGTATTCTATTAGTTAGCCCATTGTCTACCCATGATGATATATTACCGCCAACACTATGGCCTCTTTTCTTATTAGGTAGCCTTTTGTGCATTTCCTTATTGAGTGTGGATGGTGGCCCATGGCTGCGTGGGGTAGTAGATCTGATGAGTCGATGATGTTTGAGCAAAAGGAGAGTTTAACTGTCTACTGTACCGATTCAGAGAAGTTCTTCTGAGCCCACATGAAGGTCGTTAATTATGTTCCCTCTCAACTTGATTATGGTCTGTTACCAACTCAGATCTCTGAGCTGAACTCTAGGACTTTAGAATGTACACATCTCAGCGTCAAGAAACAGAATGTCGGAAAGCACAAAGGGCCAGACCAGAACCCTCTGGAGAAGCTGATATCATCCACAGCCTGTGGAAGAACATGAAGTGGAGTTGCCGGCGGTTGACTGGGGTACTGAGGCAACAGTGCCACCATGTTGCCAAAAAAGATATTCTCTTGTTCATAAACGGAGAAAGAGCAGACAATGTTTGATAAGGTGACCTAGTTCTTTTTTAATTCATTAAAAATAGGCGTCGCTGGCTGGCCAGCATTTATTGCCCATCCTGGTTGCCCTGGGACAGTTAGCGTCAAACACTTTGCTGCAGCTCTGGAAACAATGTAGGCCAGGCCGGATAAAGGGACGGCAGATTTCGTTCCCTAAAGCACATTACCGAACTCCATGTTTATTTGTCCGACAATCGACAATGGTTTCATGGTCATCAGTAGATTCTTAATTCCAGATAGTTTTAATTGAATACAAATTGCACAACATTGCGGTGACAGGATTCAAAGCCGGGGCCCCATAAAATTGGGCGAGTTCCTGGATTAACAGTCTCCCGATAATACCACTAGGCTATCGTCTTTCCTAGTTATAAGCGTTTATGTTGAAAGAGATTTGGGTGTGTTTGTACAAGGAACGCAGGAAGATGGTGGTGCAACAAACTATAGGAAGGGAAGTGGCATTTTGGTCTTTATTGCCAGCAGATTGCTGTATAAGAATGTAAACGGCAACTTACATTTATACAGGATTTTGTTGGGAGCTAGTGTGAAATATTCGGTGCATTTTTGATATCAACAATGCTTTTTTTAAAAACGCTACCCTTCATTTGGAGACTTGGTAGGTTCCTGTGATGAGAGAGTTCTCCTGGGATGAGAGGTTGTGCAAATTGGGCTGAAATTCCCTGGAGTTTAGAATACTGAGAGGCAATCTTATTGAAACCTACGGAATACTGAGAGATTGTTTCCCAGTCTCAGATGAGGACTCATCGAAGAACTGACACACAAACACATCCAGCCAGGACTCTATTCTTAACTTTAATTGCATATTTGAAATGAATATATATTATACCATGTAATATGTATGACATGAATACTCATTAAATAAATAATGTTGACAACACCTGACAACAGTCGAGCGGCAACACTTGAGAAATATTTTTATTGTTGCCTCGGTTCACAAGCCGGAACTGCGCGACACTGAATACTTATGGGGAAAATAAAAGTACAACCACCGCCTCTGGATGGTACTGAGCCACCAACCATTTGCTAAAGTCGAACGGAATAACGAATTCCGCCACTTAGACTAAGACACTCTATATTGGCGAGTGCTGGATATATCCAAACCCAATTCTCTTTTTGCAAAACATAGTCTAGAACCACAACATGACCACATCGTTTACAATACTATGCAACCCTTTTGACTATTTTACTCCCCACAGTGTTGCTGTGATTTAGTGGTTACCCGCTTCTCCTGACATGGGAACGGGCCGCTTGATAGAGCAGATAGGGACAAACTGTTTCCACTGACGAGGGTCAGTAACCGAAGGATTGGGATTGAAGATAATTCATGAAAGATCAACTTGTATTTATTTAGCGCCTTTCCCGGTTGCTGGACGTCACAATGGGCTTTGCAGCCAACGAAAGACAATTACATTGAAAAAAAAGTATCAATTAAACAAGGAAGGGAGCATTCGGATTTGAAGCGAAGGCCTTTTAATCTGCAGGTGAATACTTTACCACTGAGCTATACCCCCTCAGCTGTAAGTTGATTTTCGGGATCCAACATAGTCTTATTAAGTGGTGGAGGGGGATCGAGCGGTCAGATTGCATCCCGCTTTGTCTCACAATTACTGGTTTCCGAGTGAAGTCGGAGAGCTTAGCGTTTAAGTTTGCGAGATGTTTTCTTGTGATTTGGCTGAGATTTGGATCCAGGTCTCGGAGACATTTGTGTCAATCTAATCGATAAAATCTACCCCATTGTCATGCAGATTTGACCTTGTATCCCCAACTCTATTGGCAGCGCTTTGCAGCCTATCACTGTCCTTCACTATCTGTGTTTGTTCTTGAACTGTTGCCCATGTGACATTTCCTATTCGGATACAAAACTCAGTGGATCTAACTCCACTGCTTCTGACAGAGCTGTTTTCAATCAGGAAACTATTCAGGTTTGTTAAACGGATTGTCAAAAACGTTAAATCCTATTGCATCGAAGCCGATCTCTGACCCTGAAAGCGCCGAATCCGAACCACTGGACCATTTCATCTTCCTGATTCCCCCAGACACTGAGTACAGGAATATGCACAGTGCCAATTATTCACAGTCGCATTCTTTTTCCAATCCTGTGCACGTTGTTCAGCTTTGAAATTGTTCATCTTTTCACATTAGCTTCCAATGAGATGAAAGCGGAGCTGTGATAAGCTGAAGTTTTTCAACAGATTTACCACAATAAGGTTTATAACAAACATTACTCTTTGAATGTGGCGAGCTGCAGTGAAATTTAATGCAATAGAAGGTAGCTCACTCCTTCTGACAGGAGGTACCAGCAATTGCAATTTAAGTATGATGTCGTTGGACTGGGGTGGGCATAATAAGAAGTCTCACAGCACCATGTTAAAGTCCAACAGGTTCATTTGCTCCGATGATGAAATACATTTGCTTTATTTTATCAGCGCCCCGAAAGCTCCTGACTCCAAATAGAGTCAGTGTTGTGAGACTTCTTAATGTAAATATGAATTTTTGTGGGCAATTGACAGGATTGTGGAATGGGATAGATCTTTCCTCCTTGCTATTCAACCTGCCAGAAGTATCACTCCCGTTTTCGATCAGGAAGAAATAATCACTCTCCATAATTCATGTGTTGCACGAGAGCAATGAATCATCATTCCCTCACCGTGAATCGAACCCAAACCGTGGCAGTGAAAGCCGAATTCTAATGACTAGACCAACACGGAAATTGAGGTGACCTGAGCATTATTGAGCAAGCGTGTGTGTGTACGCGTGTGTGTGTGTGTGTGTGTGTGTGTGTGGTTTAGGAGAAAGGTCTCGTGCTCTACGGTAATCCCTGATGAATGAAGCCGTCGACCTCTTTATCGCTGAGCTTTTTGTGTTCTTGAGCAATCGTCCTCTGGAGCTGATGCAATGAGGCCAGGAGAGTAACTCACTGCACCGTCTGCAATGTGATTGCGATGCGATTTGCTGAAAGCTGTTAATTTTATCAAAATCATCTTTTTGCGAATTGTAAATGAAATGCCCTTCAGTACCCAGTAAGAATTCTCACAACACCAGGTTAAAGTGCAACAGGTTTATTAGGAATCACGAGCTTTCGGAGCGCCTCTCCTTCATCACTCACGCTGAGGAGTCACCACATTTTTCTATCTTTGAGTGAAAGCAATCGATAACTCATCAATTCTCCGGTATCCTGAATGTCTGACACTGATTTCCACAGTACACTGCTTTAAATGTTTGTTTTCAATGTGAAATTTAGCGGTTTGATTCCATGTGGAAGATTTACACTTACACTCTTCCAGGATGATGGTGACGTAGTGGCAAAATCAGTGGAGTATGTATTCGGAGGCCCAGGCTTACAGGTCCCGATCCCACCACAGTCTAGATCTGAAACTGAAGTGAATGCTGGTCTCTGTAATGAAGCTTTGTTTTCTGATTGTCCTGAAAACTCATCTGGACCTTTTGCAGAAGGAAATCTGCCATCCTTCCCCTTTCTGGCCTCCATGGGACTCCAGACGCAAAGCAATGTGATTGACTCTGAACTGCCCTCTGAAATGGCCCAGCAACATGCTCAGTTCAGACGGAAATAGGGATGGATAACAAATGCTGGCATTGATAAGGAAATATATATTGCATTAGCAACATTTTATGTAATGAATATTTCTCATTTTGTTTCATTTTATGTCGAACAGGGTGACATTTTCTGGTGCCTTATTATTTAAAACCTCAGCCCTTTAACTGTTTAAATAGGTACGGTTCAGTCAGAGAAAAGTGATCCACTGTGATGCAAAATGATGAATTGTAGTTGCTGCAAATCCCACCTCAAAACAGAAAATGTTGGAAGCACTCATCAGCTTCAACAGTTTTTGTGCAGAGGGGAAAAGAGTGAATGATTCAGGTTGCTGCCCTTTGACCCTAACTGGAAGAAATTAGAGATTTAATGGTTTACAAACAAGTACAGAGTCAAGGAAAATAGAGAGGGAGAGGAGGAAAGAACAAACGGCCTTTTGATAGAATGGAAGGCTGGAGTGATTGAATTACAATGGAGATGATTATTGTTCCCACTGACACAATCTCGCAGATCTGGGTTTGAGTCTCACAATAAATGAGAACAAAACCTCTCGCTGAGTTCAGCGCTAAACTCCCCGCCTTCCAGTGAACTGGAGGCAGTTTTCAGTCACAAACCCACAACTGTGACAGAAACAACGCAGAAAGGAGAAAGACTCAGTTTGAGTGGTGACACCTCTGGAGGAACGGAGATCTGGAATTCACCCAGGAATGAGGCAAAGTTTAAAACAATGACGCCCAACGTGGGGCTCGAACCCACGACCCTGAGATTAAGAGTCTCATGCTCTACCGACTGAGCTAGCCGGGCACATGTACTACGCTGCTTTCCATAACCTAAAATGCATGGAGAGAAATATGGTTTTTCCATCTGGTGTCTCAGCTTGTTCTGATTTCAAAGTTTACAATGAATCGACAGACAGAATCCCCAAAGTTCCTATCCATTCCTCTCAATCATCACTCACATCGTCGAATTCTTAGCTTCACCTCTCCCAAATATTCCAAACTCCCCTTACATCATTCAGCTTATTTTTTTTGTTCTTAATAATTTAGCCAGGGTTGGGGGGAACAGCCTCTCAACATTTACACTGTCAAACTGTTTCCCAGTTTCAGACTTTTCAATAAGATCACCTCTGGTTATTCGAAACTCCAGAGCGAACAGACTCATCACATTGAATCTCTCCTCCCAGGAGAAATGCAGAAATCAATCCAGTAAACCTCGGTTACACACAGACAGCGAAAGAATGCATAGAGCAAGGAGCAAAATAGGTTAACGTAATAAAAACACAGTCAGAAAGACTGAGAGAGTCTGAAGGAGATTATATAGAGACAATGAAAAACAGAAATAGCGAGTGAGGTACTCATCCACAACTCATGAATGAATAACAATATACACACAGCCAGCTGCCTGAACCAACAAACATGGGGTCCTCGAAACTGGTGAACAGAGATAAAGTGAATGGCCACAAGCATATTCACCTTTTAATGTCTTGAGTGTTGTGTTGATAGATTGCCTGCACTGTGTGCTCAGGTTCTCAAATCAAATCCCACGTTAACCAATCCCAACGTTTGCACTGCAAATACATTTACAAAACCTTTGACTTGTCCAATACGAAACAACAGCTGAATGAGAGCTCTCGCTCGGCCTTTGAACCCGAGACCTCTCGCAAGTTGGTGATGTTAATACCATCAGCTCGAATCATACCCCTCGTCCAAAGAGCCGCTGCTGGGGAAGTTTTTCAATGAAAATATTTCCATTGCCTTTCAAAGCTGCTCAGACTTCTGCAGTGAAAGGTGAAAATGCCGGAAAAGCTCAGAAAGTCAGACAGCTTGTGTACACAGGAAAACAAATCTCATATTTTAGCTCCATAATCTCTGATTACCACGGGGAATGGTTCGAAACGTAGGAAGTTTTAAACAAGTGTTATCCAGCAGCATAACAAGAGGGGAGGCCTCTGGCCGGGTGTAAATCAGGAGAGCTTAAATGAGGGAAACAAAGAATTTTAAAGTAATTACACCACAGAATGGGGCCATTCCTAAGTCCTTTACAGGACGCAGTTGTGTTGTGGATGAAGGGGAACCTGTGGATGTAATGTACGTAGATTACATTGGAGCCACAGTGATGAGTTGTTGGGTTTTGAAAATTGAAAGTTAAACTTAGGAAATAGAATTAGGAGCAGAAGTGGGCAAATTCACCCCTTCGAGCCTGAACCGTCATGCAATCAGTTCATGACTGATCTCTCCCTGTTCTCAAATCCACCTTCCTATCTGTTCCAATATCCACTCATCACTTTTATTATCAGGAATATATCTGTCTCCTTCTTGAAACCATTTAACAAATAGATAACAAATAGGTTAGACCAAGGAGAGCCAATGGATGTTATCTATCTTGACTTCCAAAAGGCCTTTGACAAGGTGCCTCACGGGAGACTGCTGAGTAAAATAAGGGCCCATGGTATTCGAGGCAAGGTACTAACATGGATTGACGATTGGCTGTCAGACAGAAGGCAGAGAGTTGGGATAAAAGGTTCTTTCTCAGAATGGCAACCGGTGACAAGTGGTGTCCCGCAGGGTTCAGTGTTGGGGCCACAGCTGTTCTCTTTATATATTAACGATCTAGATGACGGGACTGGGAGCATTCTGGCCAAGTTTGCCGATGATACAAAGATAGGTGGAGGGACAGGTAGTATTGAGGAGGTGGGGAGGCTGCAGAAAGATTTAGACAGTTTAGGAGAGTGGTCCAAGAAGTGGCTGATGAAATTCAACGTGGGCAAGTGCGAGGTTGTACACTTTGGAAAAAAGAATAGAGGCATGGACTATTTTCTAAACGGTGACAAAATTCATAATGCTAAAGTGCAAAGGGACTTGGGAGTCCTAGTCCACGATTCTCTAAAGGTAAACTTGCAGGTTGAGTCCGTAATTAAGAAAGCAAATGTAATGTTGTCATTTATCTCAAGAGGCTTGGAATACAAAAGCAGGGATGTACTTCTGAGGCTTTATAAAGCACTGGTTAGGCCCCATTTGGAGTACTGTGAGCAATTTTGGGCCCCACACCTCAGGAAGGACATACTGGCACTGGAGCGGGTCCAGCGGAGATTCACACGGATGATCCCAGGAATGGTAGGCCTGACATACGATGAACGTCTGAGGATCGTGGGATTATATTCATTGGAGTTTAGGAGGTTGAGGGGAGATCTGATAGAAACTTACAAGATAATGAACGGCTTAGATAGGATGGACGTAGGGAAGTTGTTTCCATTAACAGGGGAGACTAGGACGCGGGGGCACAGCCTTAGAATAAAAGGGAGTCACTTTAGAACAGAGATGAGGAGAAATTTCTTCAGCCAGAGAGTGGTGGGTCTGTGGAATTCATTGCCACAGAGGGCTGTGGAGGCCGAGACGTTGAGCGTCTTCAAGACAGAAATTGATAAATTCTTGATTTCTCGAGGAATTAAGGGCTATGGGGAGAGAGCGGGTAAATGGAGTTGAAATCAACCATGATTGAATGGTGGAGTGGACTCGATGGGCCGAATGGCCTTACTTCCGCTCCTATGTCTTATGGTCTTATGGTCTTAATGATTCAGACTCCATCGCGCTATGGGGCAATGCATTCCACAAATTCACGACCCTCTGCGAGAAGTAGTTCCTCCTCATCTCAGTTTTAAATCTACCGCCCCTCAACCTATACATTTGACCTGTTGTTCTCGATCGCCCCATGAGATTTCGTCTACGTTCAATCTATCAATTATTTTTAGAATTTTATATAGCCCGATCACTTCAGCATTTTGTGGGACTATTTTACCTCACTGTCGATTTCATGTCCCGGCGAACTCAATCGGTGTTATCATTAGCTGAAGCAGTCCATGTTCCATCCAAACTGGACATATTAAGAGATGTATCGTAAGTCAATTTGAAAAACACATTTCACCCGTGACCCTGGATGTCCAGTGGGTTGTGTTTAGTACCACCCCACTGTTGTTTGGTTTCAATTCCCGCTCAGGAAGCAATTATTTATTCCTCTCGACAAACTATTAAAAATAACCTGATTTACTATCTGATCAAAAGCAGATCTCCTAAAATCAGCCGAGTGAGGTTTGCAAGTCTCCATCACAGCTGGAAATGTCACATGTGCAACAGGTCAAGAACAAATATAGTCGCAGAAAGACAGTGATAGGCTGCAAAGCGCTGACGATAGAGAGGGTGATGTAAGGTAAATCGGTCAGATTTTAGCGTTCACACTGAATTATTAAACCTTTCCCTCACTCTGCAACGACAATACTTGAAAAGGCTTCTGTCCAGTTTTGAACCGTCGGAAGCGAAAGTAATAACTGTGCGTGGAATGTCTGTTGTCTGTTGTAGTGGACTGAATATATCACCGTGGTGCAAACAGAAGGTGCCATTTTGCGGTAGAGACTTGCTTGTGGTGAACGTGATCTGGCGCGAAAATTAAAATAACAAAAGCAGCGTGGATAAGGAAAAATCTGTAAGACAGGCTGGTCTGGTGGTTAGAGTTTGACACTTTCACTGCTCTTTAGATTACAGGTCAGGAAATGGAGATTTGTCGCTCTCATCCAAACCACAAAAACAAATGTCAGGTATTGCCTGGTGGAACATATAAAACACAATCTTTCCTCGTGTCCTGAGGTGAAGACTGAGCAAATACAACGGGAGGTTTTCATGTCATATCTGGCAGGATATTGGGAACCAGACAAGGCTAAGGCATTTTTTTTGGTGCCTGTCCTTCACTGCAGCTGATTCTGTTTCTGACTGGATGTGATTTCTGTTTGTTACACAGTTCAGGATGAATTGATGCATTGAAGGAGCAGGCTCAAACCGACTGATGGCCTTTCTCAGCTCCTTTGCTGCTACTGAATTTCAGTAACGGTTTCAGCAAACAGCAGGATGGTTACGGGGGAGCATGGCAAAGCAATTTAAGCAAGTAGCTAGATCCAGCCTCTGTATAAGCTGTGGGTTCAAATCCCGCCATTGCTCGAGTGGGCTTGAGTTTTGGTCTCTGCAGCTGAAATCGAGCAGTTCAGATTGAATGCAGGAGTTTCTGCCGTGTCGTTTTTGGCAGGAAGAAAGCGGAGACACAGACCAATGTAAACAGTTGTTGAGGTAAAGAAGCGCATGTGGAAGGAGTGGAGCAAATTATTATCGATGCTGGAATCGGAAACAAAAAGGGAAAATGCTGGAAAATGTCATCAAGTCTGGCAGCATCAGTTATGAGAGAAGAGAACTGATGTTTCGAGTCCAGATCACCCTTTGTCAAAACCGGAAGGAATTGAGTTGCTCCGACAGAGAATACAAACGGGAACACAGGCTGAATGGCTGTCTGCCGATATAACCACAGGATTGCAAACATTGAGACTGCAGTCCCGGCCCAGGGGTAGATTGGGATTTTCTAACTGAGGCTCAAATCCTGTCATGTACACTTCCCGTCATTCCTTATTTTTATTGAAAGTTATTGGAAATGAAGCAATGGGTACAGAGATGATCAACTCATTGCAAATCTCTCACATCAGCGTCTCTGAGTGTCTAGTGACCAGAATCGACGCCGTGACGTGGTTTCAATTTCCAGTCACGGAGTGAATAACTTTTTGTTCAATTCTTCATTTGATGAAAACACGCCTCATAGCGTTTGTGAAGGTAGTAATATCTAAATCTTCCAGTTGGATGAACTTGCATCGGAGTTGGAAAAGTCAGAGATGCAAGTCCAGGATGCTACCGGGACTTGATGGATTGAGTTATAAGGAGAGGCTGGATAGACTGCGACTTTTTTCTCTGGAGTGTAGGAGGCTGAGGGGTGATCTTATAGAGGTCTATAAAATAATGAGGGGCACAGATCAACTAGATAGTCAATATATGTTCCAAAAGGTAGGGGAGTCTAAAACTAGGTTTAAGGTGAAAGGGGAGAGATACAAAAGCGTCCAGCGGGGCAATATTTTCACACAGAGGGTGGTGAGTGTCTGGAACAAGCTGCCAGATGGAGTAGGAGCGGCGGGTACAATTTTGTCTTTTAAAAGGCATTTAGATAGTCACATGGGTACAATGGGTATAGAGGGATATGGGCCAAATGCGGGGAATTGGGATTAGGTTGGGGGTTTAAAAAAAACGCGGCATGGACAAGTTGGGCCGAAGGGCCTGTTTCCATGCTGTAAACCTCTATGACTCTCTGACTCTGTGACTCCATGTAACACGAACGATAAACTCTGAAGAAGAATCACATAACAAGCACAACATACATGTCAGATACACACACAGCGCACATGTCAAATAATGTCATTTTCAAGTTGCATCTTTTAATTTCCTGCTCCCCACCAAATCAAAATCTCCACCAGATCAAAAATCTCCGACCTCAAACCCTGTGCTGTTTCTCAATCCACTGATAATGCTGCACGTAATGTAAACGACGTGCAGCGCTTGGCTCCGTAGCTCAGTGGTTAGAGCACTGGTCTTGTAAATCAGGGGTCGTGAGTTCAATTGTTGCTGGGGAGCCTATTGACTAAGCGTAGTTGATAGAAGCTGTAGGGTGGAGTCCAACAGACTGCAGGACGCAACAGAGAGCTTCTATGAGTGAAGGGGCAGATCAGGTGCAAACTTGGAAAGCGAAAAGATGTTCTTCGCCAAAAAATAGAAAGAGCAGGATGTATTTGACAAGCTGAAAAATATAAATGTTGATCTGTAGAATAGATTCGTTTCTGCAAGGAATGCATGACGTTAGTATGTCGGTGCAGCAGACAAGTGGAAGGGCAATTGCGTTTTTGGTTTTTAGTTGCTGGCAGACTGGAGTCCAAGAATAACGACGTGTTTCTGCTGTTGCACAGGGTTAGTTGAGACCACATGTTGAATGATCTGTGCAGATGTGATAGTCGAATTAAAAAAGGGATGTGCTTGCTTTGGAAACGGTAAAGAGAAGATTCACCAGATTGCTCCCTGGGGTGAGGGAGCTGTCCTGTGATGGAATTCTCTGGAGTTTAGAAGAATAAGAGGCGATCTCATTGAACCCCTGCAGCTCTGATTAGGTTTGATAGGATGGAGGCTGAGAGATTGTTTTTTTTTCTGCTGGTCGGGGAATCTAACCCACTGTGGCACAGATAACGCGCTGATCATTTTGGGCTAAGACAAGGAGAAATTACTTTACTCAAAGGGCTGAGAATCCTTGGCATTCTCTGTACCTGACTGTTATGTATGCCCCATCATCGAGTACATTTAAGGTTGGGATAAACAGGTTTCTGGTCTCTTGGGGAATTCAGGGATATGGGGAGATGGTGGAAAAACTGAGTTGTAGCCCAAGATCAATCAAGATGGTATTGAATGGTGGAACAGTCCCGATGGACTGAGTGGTCTGCTTCTTCTCCTGTTATTCATGATATAATAAAAGCAGAAAGTGCTGAAAGTTCTCAACAGGACTTGCAACAAATGTGGAGCAAGATATAGAATTAAGTTTCCGAGTCCAATATGACTCTTTGCAAACCAGTAACTGATTGCGAGTTACAGCAATTAGCACAACATCGAGAATGGGAATTGAATTGGATCCAGGCAGTGAAAGCCCTGAATTTAAACTGCTGCAGGATTTCTGTTGGAAAATTGTTCAGGAAAGTTGCTGCAACTGAAAGGGAGGAGGTTTGAGAGCATTCTGCGCCAAATCGAGCTCCTCTATTACTGTTTCAACTTATGTTCCCAATATTGATATACTTTGTGTCCTTCTGCATCAGGGAAATACTGTCCAAACTTTGCCAGTCTTGCTGATATTCACTAAGTTGTCATACAAATCGATCGATGAATTATCATTTCAATTAAAACGAGGTATATTATATCATGCTGCTGTATATTTCCAACCTATTAGAAATCTGGGACTCACAGTAACTGATAGAAATTGATGCTGTAGTTGTAGATATAGAACTGGAACGCACCATCACACCGAGTGAATCCACTGTCTGTTTAAATGTTGATCAGTGAAAATTTCAATCATCCACTGCTGTGTAACACACGGCCACTGAGTCAATAAGCAATAGCCAGTCAAAAAAAGCCTGTATCAGTCAATCTTTCTCGCAACTTTCAAACATGTTGTTATTCTCTGTACCATTTGCCCTTGAGGTATATGAATAAGTGAACGCAGTTTGTGATGGTAAAAAATGTGTTCACCCCCTCTGGGAACTGAATCACATTGGTGCACAGAGGAACACATACAGACACCGAGAGTCACAGAGGGCTGACGAGACACAAACATCCATAGATCAAGGATGTCACCAACTGGGTTCAGTTTTCTTCCATTTCTGGCTGGGGTTCTGATGAATTCTAGCTGACGAACAGAAATGAAGGAATGCGAAGTGAAGTAGGAAAAACAGATGGGAATATTTGAAAGATTTTGATTCCATTGAAAGAATAATTAATTCTGCAGTCATCGAAAGGAATGAATGCTGAGCAGCGCATTGGGTGAGATTCAAATCACTGTGAGAAAACAATAATTTCAAATGCCGCTTGGCCATCGCTGCAACCGGTGTCAATGTGTCCATTGAATCATTGAATAGTGACAGCAACAAAAGTGAACATTCTGTTCCAGAAGGTCACGCTGCACCTTTCATCCCTGCTTTTTCTTCCTTACAAAATGCCATTTGCTGAAAAGACAAACGAGCTGCACTTTTTGGCAGTGGTGGGATTTTAACCCACAGAAATTCAGATATTGAAGCTTAAATTTAGTAATTAAGACCATGCGGCTCCACTAACAATCGAAGGTAACTATTGCTCGGAGTAATACCGGCAACGGGTTAGAATATAATTGAGATTTTGAATGGGACATTTCGCCCCTCAAGCCCCTCACAATATTTTGGAATCATAGCCAAGCTGTTGTTTTCCAGCTGTTACATTTCCGACTTTTCCAGCTTTGATGAAAGATCCAGCTGGAAGATTAACTTTGTTTCTCACTCCACAGACGCTGCCAGATCTGGTTTCATTCAATGCGGAATTCCTTTTCATGGTGTCAGTTCACACAGCAATACAAACTGGCTGGGGATTGAATCCAGTCCATAGTGATGAACGTGCCGAATCCAAACCACTAGACCAGCAGGGAAGCTGACAGTGACTTTCCCAATCAGCGGATCATCGTCATTTTAGCCATTCTCTTCCTTCTCTTCCGTCACACAATCGACAGGTTTCTCATTTTTTAAAAATACTCTGCTTATTTCCACATTTGTCACCTGCGATCGAGTCCATGGTCGTGAAAACGATGACTTTGCACCATTGGAACACCCGAGTTCCGCCATCACCAGCTCAATGTTGCCTTGTCTATCATTCCTTGTGTCAAATAATACACCCTCCCTAGTTTTCTGTGCCGAACCTCGCCTTCTGCCCTTTTTCAGGAGTGACCCCTGACTTTAAAACTAGAAAATGTAGGGGAAACCCATCAGACTAATTAAAATTTGCAAATATATGAATAATAGAACTTTTCCCTCAGTCTGCAATGAATGTGATTTGGAAAACAAATTCTGCCCAGTTTCATGCCGTGGGAGGCGGACGCGATAAGTGTCTTGGAATTATTCCTGTAATTAGAACATAGAACATAGAACATTACAGCGCAGAACAGGCCCTTCGGCCCACGATGTTGCACCGACCAGTTAAAAAAAAAACTGTGACCCTCCAACCTAAACCAATTTCTTTTCGTCCATGAACCTATCTACGGATCTCTTAAACGCCCCCAAACTAGGCGCATTTACTACTGATGCTGGCAGGGCATTCCAATCCCTCACCACCCTCTGGGTAAAGAACCTACCCCTGACATCGGTTCTATAACTACCCCCCCTCAATTTAAAGCCATGCCCCCTCGTGCTGGATTTCTCCATCAGAGGAAAAAGGCTATCACTATCCACCCTATCTAAACCTCTAATCATCTTATATGTTTCAATAAGATCCCCTCTTAGCCGCCGCCTTTCCAGCGAAAACAATCCCAAATCCCTCAGCCTCTCCTCATAGGATCTCCCCTCCATACCAGGCAACATCCTGGTAAACCTCCTCTGCACCCTCTCCAAAGCCTCCACATCCTTCCTGTAATGTGGGGACCAGAACTGCACACAGTACTCCAAGTGCGGCCGCACCAGAGTTGTGTACAGTTGCAACATAACGCTACGACTCCTAAATTCAATCCCCCTACCAATAAACGCCAAGACACCATATGCCTTCTTAACAACCTTATCTACTTGATTCCCAACTTTCAGGGATCTATGCACACATACACCTAGATCCCTCTGCTCCTCCACACTATTCAAAGTCCTCCCGTTAGCCCTATACTCAACACATCTGTTATTCCTACCAAAGTGAATTACCTCACACTTCTCCGCATTAAACTCCATCCGCCACCTCTCGGCCCAACTTTGCAACCTGTCTAAGTCTTCCTGCAAACTACGACACCCTTCCTCACTGTCTACCACACCACCGACTTTGGTGTCATCAGCAAATTTGCTAATCCACCCAACTATACCCTCATCCAGATCATTAATAAATATTACAAACAGCAGTGGCCCCAAAACAGATCCCTGAGGTACACCACTTGTAACCGCACTCCATGATGAATATTTACTATCAACCACCACCCTCTGTTTCCTATCCGCTAGCCAATTCCTGATCCAATTTCCTAGATCACCCCCAATCCCATACATCTGCATTTTCTGCAGAAGCCTACCATGGTGAACCTTATCAAACGCCTTACTAAAATCCATATATACCACGTCCACTGCCTTGCCCCCATCCACCTCCTTGGTCACTTTCTCAAAAAACTCAATAAGGTTAGTAAGGCACGACCTACCTGCCACAAAACCATGCTGACTATCACCTATCAATTCATTACTCTCCAAATAACTATAAATCCTATCCCTTATAATTTTTTCCAACATCTTGCCGACAACAGAAGTGAGACTCACCGGTCTATAATTCCCGGGGAAGTCTCTGTTCCCCTTCTTAAACAATGGGACAACATTCGCTAACCTCCAATCTTCTGGTACTATACCAGAGGCCAACGACGACCTGAAGATCAGAGCCAGAGGCTCTGCAATCACTTCTCTTGCCTCCCAGAGAATCCTTGGATAAATCCCATCCGGACCAGGGGATTTATCTATTTTCAGACCCTCCAGAATATCCTGCACATCCTCCTTATCAACTGTAATACTGTCTATTCTACTCCCTTGCAACCCAGTGTCCTCCTCAGCTATATTCATGTCCCCTTGCGTGAACACCGAAGAGAAATATTGGTTCAATGCTTCACCAATCTCCTCCGGTTCCACACATAACTTCCCTCTGCCATCTATAACTGGCCCTAAACTTGCCCTAACCAACCTTCTGTTCTTGACATACCTATAGAACGCCTTAGGATTCTCTTTAACCCTATCCGCCAAAGTCTTCTCATGTCCCCTTTTAGCCCTTCTAAGCTCGCTCTTCAACTCCCTCTTAGCCAATCTAAAGCTTTCTAGTGCACTACCCGAGTGCTCACGTCTCATCCGAACATAAGCCTCCTTTTTCTTTTTAACCAACAAAGAAACTTTTTTGGTGCACCACGGTTCCCTAGCCCTACCAATTCCTCCTTGCCTGACAGGGACATACCTATCACAGACTCGCAGTAGCTGCTCCTTGAAAAAACTCCACATGTCGGACGTTCCCAGTCCCTGTAATCTCCTAGTCCAACCTATGTTTCCTAATTCTCTCCTAATAGCCTCATAATTACCCTTCCCCCAGCTAAAACCACTGGCCCGAGGTTCATGCCTATCCCTTTCCATCACTAAGGTGAACGTAACCGAATTGTGGTCACTATCACCAAAATGCACACCAACTTCCAAGTCTAGCACCTGGTCTGGCTCATTTCCCAGCACCAGATCCAATATAGCCTCACCTCTAGTTGGCCTGTCTACATACTGAGTCAAAAAACCTTCCTGCACGCTTTGAACAAAAACTGACCCCTCTAACGAGCTAGAGCTATAACAATTCCAGTCAATATTAGTCAAGTTAAAATCCCCCATAACAATTGCCCTATTACTTTCACTCCTAAGCAGGATTGACTCCGCAATCCTTTCCTCAACCTCTCTAGAACTTTTAGGAGGTCTATAAAAGACTCCCAACAGGGTGACCTCTCCTCTCCTATTTCTAATCTCCGCCCATACTACCTCAACAGATAAGTCCTCATCAAACCTCCTCTCTGACACTGTGATACAATCTCTGACCAATAATGCTACCCCTCCCCCTCTTCTACCTCCTTCCCTACTTCGACTAAAACATTTGAACCCCGGGACCTGCAGCATCCATTCCTGCCCCTGCTCTATCCATGTCTCTGAAATAGCCACAACATCGAAGTCCCAGGTACTGATCCACGCTGCAAGTTCACCCACTTTATTGCGAATACTCCTGGCATTGAAGTATACACATTTCAAACCCTGCTCCACCCCACCTCTGCAATGCCGTGCATTGCAGTCCCCATCCATGCATCCCTCACTTTCAGCCCCACTACTCAGGATCCCTCCCCCCCCCCCCGAATCAGTTTAAACCTCCCTGCATGGCCTTAGCAAATTTACCCCCCAGGATATTGGTCCCCTTCTGATTAAGGTGTAGACCATCCTTCTCATAGAGGTCACACCTTCCCCAGTACGAGCCCCAATTGCTTAAGTACCTGAACCCCTCCCTCCTGCACCATCCCCTCAGCCATGAATTCAAACCTTCCCTCTCCCTATTCCTCTCTAAACTATCCCGTGGAACAGGCAAGAGTCCAGAGATAACCACTCTGTCAGTCTTGGCCTTTAGTTTCCACCCCAACTCCATAAATCCCTGCCTAATATCCCCTTCCCCTATCCTCCCTATGTCGTGTGTCCCCACATGTACAATAACTTGTGGTTTATCTCCCTCCCCCCTAAGAGTCCTGAATACCCTGTCAGACACATCCCGGACCCCAGCCCCTGGTAGGCAACAGACCAACCCTGAGTCCCTACCTTTAGTTCCGACCCTCCTATCTGTCCCCTTAATTGTGGAGTCCCCAATCACAAGGCCCAGTCTTTTACAGCCCCTAACCACCTGAGCTTTCTCACTCGGCTCACCCCCAGAGATCTGCTCTCTATGCTCAGTTGATTCCTCCTCAACTGTAGCCTCCAGCACCGAAAACCTATTATGGAGGGGAACCGCCCCAGGGGATTGTCTTCCCGATTGCTTCTTACCCCTCCTCCTGGCATTGACCCAAGCCTCATTTCTAGGAGTTACTATTTCTCTATAACTCCTATCAACTTCCACCTCCGCCTCCCGAATTATGCGGAGTTCCTCTACCTCCCCCTCCAGCTCCTTTACACGCTCCTCCAGAAGCTGCAATCTAATGCACTTCTTACAACTAAAATCTCCTGAAACACTACTGGATTTCCTCACCACATACATCCCACAGGAGATGCAGCATACTGCCTGAACTGCCATCCCTGAAGCCATTACCAGCAAGAAAAAAAGAAAACAAAAAACTTCCCCACACTTATAATTAGGTTAGAGGAGGATGGAAGGGTGGGATCCTCTACCAGTGTAGAGGATCGGGTATCTCCTCTGCACCAATTTATAGGGCTAGGGGCCCGAGAGAAAAAAAAAACTACTACTGAGGGGGAACCTCCCAGGTAACTGACTTTTAAAGTTAAAATAAAAACCCTTCCCAGACTCCTTTGCTGCCCACTTCTAGTTTTCACTTTAAACTTGAAAAACTGCTGTTAAAGTAAAGGCCAAAAAAATACACACACTAGCTGACTAATTAAATAAATAAACAATTCAATTAATCCAATTAATCTCTTACCAGCACTGCTGCTTTTCAATCACCCCTCTCAGCTTGCTCCAGTGGATCAATGAGGGGGAACCTCCCAGGTAACTGACTTTTAAAGTTAAAATAAAAACCCTTCCCAGACTCCTTTGCTGCCCACTTCTAGTTGACGAAGGTAAAGATAAGTACATAGGGCATATAAAGCAGATATTTTCCAGAGTCAATCTTCCATTAAAAACACAACATTGTGCTTCAGGATAATCCGGATCTTCAAACAGATGAATGTTTTCAGATGTGTCACTGGCAATGATGTATATATATCTGTAGTTGTTGCAGTGTCCTCTGGCGGCTTTTTTCCCCGGTCGTGTTGTGCTTTTGAATCATGCAACTCCTGTGGAGCGCATCCTATCTTCCATTAAGAAAGAGAAGATGATAAATGTTCACAAAATTGGTATTTATTTTCACCAATTGCCATCCATTCACAAAGTTGCATAATTTTGTTCACCAGTTACCAACCATTCATAGACATTAATATATTTACGTTTTAATTTAAGTGATGTGATCGTTGCTGGCCAGGTCAAAATTTGTTGCCTATCCCTAATTCCCCTTAGTAAGCTGGTGGTGAGCTACCTTCGTGAATCGCTGCGAAGCCTGTGGCGTATGTACTCACACAGTGCTGTTACAGAGGGTGTTCCAGGATTTCAATCGAGCGACAGTGACGGAAGGGCGATATTTTTCCAAGTCAGTTATATGACTGACTTGGAGTGGAATTTACAGGTGATATTCCCAGGTAACTCCTACCCCTGTTCTTCCAAATGGTAACAGTCCTGTGGTTGGAAGGTGTTGCATAATGAGTCTTGGTGAGTTCCTGAAGTGAAACTTGGAGATGATGTACAATGCTGCTGTTCTTTGTCGGTGGTGGAGGGAGTGAGTATTTGCAAATGCTATGCCAGTCAAGCCGCCTGCTTTGTCCTGAATGCTATAAAGCTTCTTGAATGTTGTTTGAGCTGCACTCATTCAAGCAAGTGGAGAGAACTCTATTACACTCCTGAGTTGTTGTTTTGTAGGTGGTGGACAGGTTTGGGGAGTCAGGAGGTTAGTTAGTCACAGCAAGCTGAGCTGATATTCCAGCCGGAGCATTTAAACATCCAGTTAATTCAGCGATTAGCCAATGGTAACCCCGACGATGTTTATAGTGGGTGCTTCAGTATCGTATCATCATTGAATGACAAGGAGCAATGGGTAGATTCTCTCTTTTTGGAGATGGTCATTGCCTGGCGCTCATATTACTAATAATCGCCAAATCACAAAAATAAATAAATATTTCACAAATTATTTTCAGCATTTTATTTGGTACAAATATAGTTGCAGTTTATTTATTGTAGTTTATTGAGATTCAAATTTATTGAGGTCACTTTGGCCTTTCTGTCACCAAAGAATCAAATCTGTCCCAGAATTCACTGGGAAGTTGAATTGAATCAGACCGAGGACAATGAGCAGCTACCCAGCAGCCTCTGCGCTTTATTGACACGTAATCAGCTCATCATCACACATAAACCCCTGATATATAACTGGAGTGTGTAACCATTTTTAAAGTGACTGTATCACTGAAAGTACCTGTATCTAATGTTATATATAATTTATAATATCTAATATGACGTTATAGAATCTTAAGATCCAGATTAATTATTCATAGAACAAAGAATCTACAGTGCAGAATGAGACCATTGGGCCCATCGAGTCTGGAGCGACCTCAATCCTATCCAGGCCCTATTCCCGTGACCCCTCATATTAACCCCACTAATGCCCCTGACACAAGGGTTAATTCAGCATGGCCAATCAACCTGAACTGCATATGTTCGGACTGCAGGAGGATACTAGAATACCCGGAGGAAAGCCACACAGACAAGGAGAGAAACTGCAAAGTCCACAAAGACAGTGACCTGAGGACGGAATTGAACCCGGGTCCCTGGCGTTGTGAGGCAGCAGGGCTAACCAATATGACACCGTGCCGCCCTTGCACACTTACACAGTACTGGAAAGTCATTTACCACTTGGATCTGTCCAGTGAGTTTCACAACATTTCAATTGCCTCATTAGTTTTTTAGCCTGTTACCTTCGCTAATTTAGGTGATGATATGTTGAGTGATTTATTGCACTAGAAAGGGCCATATGTTACAAACATTACAATCCTCCCCCTCAACCTAATCCCTCTTTCCATCTTGGATTTGAAGATTTTGAAGACATCAGTGAGACTACACTTGGAATGCTGTGTACAGTTCTGGTCACCCTATTATAGAACGGATATTATTAAACTAGAAAGAATGCAGAAAAGTTTTACTAGAATGCTACGAGGCCTTGATGGTTTGAGTTGTAGGGAGAGACTGGATAGACTGGGACTTTTTCTCCGGAGCGTAGGAGGCTTGGGGGGATCTTACAGATGTCTATAAAATAATGAGGTGCATAGATCAGCTCGATAGTCAATATATTTTCCCAATGGTAGAGGAGTCTAAAACGAGAGGGCATAGGTTTAAGATGAGAGTGGAGAGATACAAAATGGTTCAGAGGGGATATTGTTTCACACAGAGTGTGGCAAGTGTCTGGAACAGGCTGCCAGAGGTAGTGGTAGAGGCGGGTATAATTTTGTCATTTAAAAGGGGTTTAGACAGTTACATGGGTAGGATGGGTACAGAGGGTTATGGGCCAAATGCGGGAAATTGGGACAAGCTTAACGGTTAATAAAAAGGGCGGTATGGACAAGTAGGGCCGAAATGCTTGTGTCCATGCTCTCAACCTCTATGACTCTATGACTCTAGTCACCATCAGCAGATGGAAAAAAAAATCAGACTGCTCTTAGTTCATTTGTTCCCGATATCTCGGGGATTGGATTCACGGAGAAAATCTGGAAGGACTAAAGGTTGTCGCACAGCATAAAGGTCAAGCACAGCATTAAAGCAAAAGTTAAAGCATACAAAGCGGCAAAGATTAGTGGGAAGCCAGAGGATTGGGACGCATTTAAAAGCGAGCAGAGGACAAGTAAAAAAGCAATAAGGGGGGAGAAGATGAAATATGAGTGTCAGCCAGCTAGTAATATAAAATAAGACATGGAGAGTTCTTTTCAATATAAAAAAAGGTAAGAAAGACGCAAAAATTGACATTGGACCACTGGAAAATTAGACTGGAGAAGTAATAATAGGAAACAAAGCAATGGCAGAGGAACTGAATAGTTACTTTATATCAGTCTTCACGGTGGAAGACACCAGTGGAATGCCAGTGCTCCAGGAGAGTCCAGGGGCACAGGTGACTGTAGTGGCCATCACTAAGGAGAAGGTTCTGGGGAAATTGAAAGGTCTGAAGGTGGATAAATCACCTGGACCGGAAGGACTACACCGCAGGGTTCTAAAAGAGATAACTGAGAAAATTGTGGAAGCATTGGTGGTGGTCTTTCAGAAATCACTGGAGGCAGGGACTGTACCAGAGGACTGGAAAGTAGTGAATGCAACACCACTGTTTAAGATGGGAGGGAGGCAGCAGACGAGAAATTGTAGGCCGGTTAGCCTGACTTCGGTCATTGGCAAGACTTTAAATTCCATTATTAAAGATGAGACCGCAGAGTACATGGAAGTGCATGATAAAGTAGGACTGAGTCAGCACAGTTTTCTGAAGGGGAGGTAATATCTGACACATCTGTTAGAGTTATTTGAGGAGGTAGCAAGGAAGTTAGATAAATGAGAGCCAGTGGACATGATTTATTTAGATTTCCAGAAGGCCTTTGACAAGGTGCCGAAAAAGAGACTGTTAAATAAGTTAAGTGCACATGGTGTTAAGGGTAAGATCCTGTCATGGATAGAGGATTGGTTGATTAGCAGAAGGCAGAGAGTGGGAATAAAGGGGTCTTTCTCAGGATGGCAGCTGGTGACTAGTGGTGTGCCTCAGGGGTCAGTGCCTGGGCCACAACTTTTCACAGCATGCATTAACGATTTGGAGGAAGAAACTGAAGGCACTGTTGCTAAGGTTGCAGATGATACAAAGATATGTGGAGGGACAGGTGGTATTGAGGAAGCAGGGGGGCTGCAGAAGGGCTTGGACAGGTTAGCAGAGTCGGCAAAGATGTGGCAGCTGGAATACAATTTGGAAAAGTGTGAGGTTATGCTCTTGGAAGGAGGAATGGAGGCATAGACTATTTTCTAAATGGGAAAATGCTGAGGAAATCAAAAATACGAAGGGACTTGGGAGTCATTGTTCAAGATTCTCATAAGGTTAAAGTGCAGGTTCAGGAAGGCAAATGCAATGTTAGCATTCATGTCGAGAGGGCCAGAATGCAAGAGCAGGGATGTACTTCTGAGGCTGTACAAGGCTCTGGTCAGACCCAATTGGAGTATTGTGAGCAGTTTTGGGCCCCATATCTAAGGAAGGATGTGCTGGCCATGGAAAGGGTCCAGTGGTTGTTCACAAGAATGATTCCTGGAATGAAGACTTGCTGTATGAGGAACGGTTGAGTCCTCTGGATCTGTACTCGTTGGAGTTTTGAAAGATGAGGGGAGATCTTATTGAATCTTTCAGGATACTGCGAGGCCTGGATAGAGTGGGCGTGGAGAGGATGTTTCAACTCGTAGGAAAAACTGGAACCAGAGGGCACAACCTCAGACTAAAGGGACGATCGTTTAAAACAGAGCTGAGGAGGAATTTCTTCAGCCAGAGTGTGGTGGATCTGTGGATCTCTTGCCGTAGGAGGTTGGAGGCCAGGTCATTGGGTGTTTTTAAGACAGAGATAGATGGGTTTGTGATTAACAAGAGGATCAGTGGTTATGGGGAAAAGGCAAGAGAATATGGGTGAGAAAAATATCAGCCATCATTGAATGGCGGGAGCAGACTCGATGGACCGAGTAGCCTCATTCTGCTCCTATTTCTTATGTCTTATGGTCTTATGGTCTTATATACTGACACACTTGGAATAAAGGACCTGCTTCGATTTTTGAAGTAGTAAATCACAAATATGCGTTTGTAGAACAGCAAAATTTAGGACCAGCTATCGTCGCATCCATCTGTCCACTCACTGATTTCTCAAGCAAAACATTCAGGCATCCAACTATCGTTCATCCCTGCATCAACGCAAGCATTCCTTTATTGTTGGGTAGATGGTGGCGTAACATTAATGCCAGTGTACCAGTAATCCAGAAGCCCAGGCCAATGATGTGGAGACACGAGATTAAATCCGACCCTGGCAGCTGGTGGAATTTGAATTCAATCAATAAATCTGGAATACATACTGACAGCGACCAGATAAACCTCTCTGATTCCCCAATGAAGGAAATCTGCCATCCCTACCTGGTCTCATCAGGATGTGACTGCAGACGGACAGCAATATAACTAACTGGGCAATGCCTTCTGAGATGCCCTAGCTTACCACTTAGTTCAAAAGAAATTAGGCTACGGGAATAAATGTTGGCATTTCCAGAGATTCTCATGTCCCATGGAAGAATGAAGTGAAAGAAAACACAAGCATACATGTTTATCTAGTATAAAATATATCACCTCTCTGAATCAACTCTCATAATCTGCCGGTATTTTTTTTATATCCATCCATCAATGTTTTGTTGTTTTGGAGAGATCATTATTGTTGCTAACAAGGTGCCAGAGAAGCTGAATACTTTCTTTTCCGAAGAAATGGGAAACATTCATAGATGTTTGCAACTTAAAAATAATTAAATTGCCTCCAGTACTGTTGCTGGGTAGATTTGTTTATAAATAGGCCTCATTGACAATGCTGAGAGTTTGAAGTTGGCTTGCAGCCAAGTGTTCAGTACTGAGGAAACAGGTTTTTGATTTACCGAACAAACACCCTCAGATGCTTCCTGTAAATATTTTTGGGTATTTGGCAGCAGCCTGGACAGTTGCCAAATGCTGCGTCGGACAGATTAACGTGAATCTGTAAGGATAACATGGGACTTCGTCAGTTATACAATAAATGTTTTATTCCCAAAAGGAAGGCACATTTTAAATGTTTTTTCTTCGAAGCAAATATTTTATATGAATGCACTGTCCATTATGTGATTAAAAAGTATCGGAAACTAGTCAATTGACTTGATGCTATTTCATTTGTATAGCTTCCAAAGAAATGTCCTTCCAACAATTAAAGCCTCTTTATGAACAACGTATGCTGATGTCCCCAATCCCTCCGTCTCATGAGATCAGTGTAAAGGCACAAAAATGAAAATAATTAAAACTAAAAGAAAATCATATATCTGCCTTGAACAGCGGGGACTTGGGCATATTCTCAATGTTCTGCACCTCATTAAAAACTTATATCTGATGTATAACGTGTTCTGTTGTCCAGCATAATCTGATTTCAATTATTTAACAGTCCCTCTCATAACTGCCAATGAGTGAAGAAATGACCAGTTCATAACCTGGTTCAGTGAAAGATAAAGTATTTATTCTTGTGATATTGTGCATTATGCCGCAAAGTCCTGATATCCTGTGTTCCCAATACCAGCTGCTCGCCAATACAATGATCTGTCATGATTTGGATGCTGAAGGAGAACTTTCCTGATTGCCGTGTTCCGTTCTAATTCATTAGCTTCTTTGTCAAAAGTCAATGTCAATTTTATGTTTCTCTGTCAACTCAATGCTTAATTATAAGTCAAGAAGTTTTCTTTCACCGTTAATTTTCACAGGGTTAAGGAACTGTTGGGGAAATATAAGGTGTAACATTGTTTCAGATAAGGAGTTTATTTTGTTAATTTATTAGTGGGCGGCACGGTAGCACAGTGGTTACCATTGCTACTTTACAGCATCAAGGACTGATGGTTCAATTCCCGGAATGGGTCTCTGTCTGTGTGTAGTCTGCACATTCTCCAAGGATATGCCATTTAGGTTGTTTGGCGATGCTGAATTGTCCCATAGAATCAAGTGAATTCGCAGGGATGGGAATAGGGCCTGGGGAAGAGCGTTGTCAGTGCAGGCCCGATATGCTCCTTCTGCACTGCAGGGATTCTATGGACATGGGTGCCGCTGGCTGATCAGCATTTATTGCCCACCCATTGTCGAGGGCAGTTGAGAGCTAAACACATTGCTGTGGCTCTGTAATCACATGTAGGCTAGATGAGGTAAGGACGGCATATTTCCTGCTCTAAATGACATTAATGAACCAGATAGGTTTTTACACAATCGACAATGATATCATGGTCATAAGTAGATTCTTAATTCCAGACGTTTTTACTGAACTTAAATTCCACCATCTGCCGTGGCGTGATTCGAAGCCTGGTCCTGAGAACATTAGTTGAGTTTGTGGATTAATTGTCTCGCGATAATAACGCTGGGTCACTGCTTCCCTTCTTCTTATATCCAGTCCCAAATTACAGTGATAGCTATCCACACCTGAAACACAATCATCCCAGCATTAAGTTACATAAATCGATATTAATTCTTCTAATGAATCATATTTCGCTGTAATGTGTCAGAGACACAGAATTATTACAAATCAGACTGACGGCTTTACCCTGATAATGTAATGTCATCTGTTTATGTCCATTCCCTTGTGAAGAGGTGCAGAAATAAAGGCACTTAATTTACACTGAAATTGTTTCTTTTCTGGAACAGATGCTCAAATGCAATTTCACTCTTGGACTAGCAGAGACATGACAATGGATCTCACTGTCAATCCCTCGGTGTTAGTCTGTCTCTGGAATGTTCCATTGTCCGCAATCAATTCACCAGGAATAATCCTTGGTGTTTTTGATACATTTTATTTGATTTCATTTGACTTATTATTATCGCATATATTACTACACAGTGCAAATTATTGTTTCTTGCGCACTATGCAGTCAGAGCATAACGTATATAGGGAAGGAAGGGAGAGAGTGAATAATGTAATTTTGCACTCATAGCTGGGGTGTAGAGAAAGCTGAACTTAATGCGACGTAGGTCCATTCAAACGCCTTATTGCAGCAGGAAATACATTGTTTTTGAGTCGGTTTATACGTGCCCTCAGACTTTTGTATCTTGATCCCGATGGAAAAAGGTGACAGAGTATGTCTGGAGTGCGTGGCGTTTTATTTTCATCGGCTTTTAGATATTTTTACAAGTGTGGAATCGGAGGTTGTGCTGAGTCAGCGAGAGGCAGAAACTGGGCGTCCCTGAAACTCTTTGAGACTGACTGCAAAGCCAACGCGTCCAATATTAGCAGTATCTGGATGTTCCGGGTCCGACAGGTCCCTGAACAGTGTTTACAGTGTCTTCTTCAGTACGATAGTCTCGGGTCAACCTACAATTCCTCCCCCCCAGGGATTCAGAATCAATTTACTCCGCCCAAATGCACTTCAAACAACGGAAAGAGAAAATGCTGGAAAATCTCAGCAAGTCTGACAGCACCTGTAAGGAGAGGGAAGAACTGACTTTTCGATTCCAGATTACCCTTTGTCAAAACATTCGAAATGTCAGCTATTTTCTCTCCTCACAGATATTGCCAGGCCTGCTGAGATTTCCAGCATTTTCTCTTTTGGTTTCAATTGCAGAATCCGCAGTAATTTGCTTTTATACTTCAAACGACATCTTCTCTTTGGAAATAACTGAAAACCGAAGATTTCTATCTTTACCCTGTCTGTCCTACATAGACTCCAATTCTCCTATGATGAAAATGACTCCTAACCACGACTGAAATTGCCGGGCAGGCCAGTCAGTTGTATCAAAGCTGCTAGGGAAAAACAAATAATAAAATCATCCCGAGGGCAGGTTTCAACAAGGTGGTTCACAACCGCCTTCTCAGCAGGGACAACTAAATGTTGGCTTTGTCAGTGATGCTCACATCCAGAGGATCAATAACAACAGTGTAAAGTGCTGCCGATTCTGGAAATCTAAAACTAAAGCAACACAAATGCTACTCAGCAGATCAGTATGCATCAGCAGAGAGAGAACCAGATTCACATTTAAAATCGATGCCGGGATGCAAAATCTCATTGATATAATTCTAAAGAGCAAGGCTGATCTCCCCAATATCCTACCTTAATACTGATTCTTCAAACAAAATCACAAATTTACTGGCAATTTATCACATCTCGGTTTGTGGGAGTTTGCTGCAGTACATTACCTGTTGTATTTGCACCATGATAGCAGTGACTAAATTCAGCAAAGGTACATCAGTAAGTTTTAAGATCTTTGGGACTACATGAAGTCGGGTAAAGTGTTGTATAAATGTAAGCTCTACCAAAATGAAAGTTGTAATACTTTGGAAGTGCTAGAGATTAATGCGAATATATTCATTCCTCTGTCTGATCATAGCAGCATAAAATCATAGAATCCAGTGCAGTAGGAGGCCATTCGATCCCTCAAGTCTGCAGCTGCTCTCCAGCAGAGCATCCTATCTTCACCCTACCCCGACAACCAGACATATTCAGCGGCTAATGTCTCTAACCTACACATCGTTGGACACTAAGGGGCAATTTAGAATCGCCAATCCACCTTGGGCCTGGGAATGATGCCCTGCTGGACAGCTAGTGCAGACTTGATGGACCGAATGGTCTCCTTCTGCACTGTAGGGACTCTGTGATTCTACGTTGCTCATCCTTGGACTCAAAGGAGCAATTTATCATACCAATCCACCTAGCCGTACATCCTTGGACTGTGGAAGGAAACCGGAGCATCGGAGGAAACTCACATGGACATGGTCGAATGTGAAAAACCACACAGTCACCCAAGGTTGGAATCGAACCCGCTTCCCTGTCACTGTGAGGCAGCAATGCTACTTGTATCACTTAGTGATAACCACACTGGATTTTTTATTCTCCCCTCGTGCGAGTCTGATCACTAATTATGACAGGAATATTTCACACACCAGTTCTCTTTGTTTTAACTTGTCTAGTTGAAGCAATTTAGATCATCAATCAAATTAACATTCAGTGGAATACCAGCCTGCTCACAGATACTTTATTTATTGTGACATCAGAACTTTCAGAACAAATTCTTAAATAGAATGTATTCATTCATTTAATTAAATAGCATCTGGTGTAATGTATGTTAAAAAAGATTTCTATTCATTTTGAACCAACTGTTAATATTCTTAAAATAACCGCTATTTTGAGTTGAAACGAATGAATAAGTGACGGTTTATCTGTTTTTGCTGCCATGAACATTTCATTGTAAACAGTGAGGTGTTTATGTAAATAAACACAGAAATAGAAATCCCAGATTAGATTGTTGACTGACGAAAACACAACAAATATTTCCCCACCAACACAGCACAGAAATAGAGACAAACATGCAAATCGATCAACGGATTCCAGAAATGATTGTTTTTATACTTTAGTTATTCATCGATTATATGAGGAAAAAAATCATGACAATATCTATGTTCAGAATTAGGAAATAATCCATCTGAACCCGAAATGTGATAACACGGCAAATGTGTTCGTGGAAATTCCCTGTGTTTCATCTCTCTCTCTCTCTGTCTTTCTCCTTCTGGTTCTGTGTCTTGTCTCTTCACGATAGTTCATCGTCTTCCCTCCACAACCTGAATTCAATGTTGCCCAATGTATTCTCTCAGCCAGAGTTGTAAGGAATGCAGCGCAATGAATTGGAATCCATGAGGGAGATTTAATCTAAAAGATCTCTTGAGCATTCTATGATCTTGGGATATTTTATACATTTTCCTCTGTATCTAACCTGTGTTGTACCTCGTAACAAGGATTCGATGTGGCAGTACCAAATAAATTTTCCCTGTATTTATCCCTGCCCTTGGACTGTTTGACTGGACATTGTAGAGGAATATTTAGTCTGCATCTAAACTCACGTAACTGCCCTTTGAATGTTTGATATTACTTGTAAAGGGAGATTTAATCCGTATCTAATCTTTGCTGTACCTGACCTGGGTGTATTTTATGGACTGTGTCGAGGGATCTTCCCCCTCTACCGAACACCAATTCAAACTTGCCTCCCGATTCTCTGAAGGAAAAATGCAGAAGTGGTTTTACCTAGAAGAGAGTCCCTGGGCGGCACGGTAGCACAGTGGTTAACACTGCTGCTTCACAGCTCCAGGGTCCTGGGTTCGATTCCCGGCCCGGGTCACTGTCTGTGTGGAGTTTGCACATTCTCCTCGTGTCTGCGTGGGTTTCCTCCAGGTGCTCTGGTTTCCTCCCACAGTCCAAAGATGTGCGGGTTAGGTTGATTGGCCAGGTTAAAAAAAAAATTGCCCCTTCGAGTCCTGGGATGCGTCGGTTCGAGGGATTAGCGGGTAAATTAGCAGGTTAAAAAAAAGGGATTAGCGGGTAGGGCCTGGGTGGGATTGTGGTCGGTGCAGACTCGATGGGCCGAATGGCCTCCTTCGGCACTGTAGGGTTTCTATGATTCTATGGTCTGTATGCCTTCATTGTGTTTGAGCAGACTTTGTAGAGGGAGTTCCACTCTTTTTCTGGACAGTCTCCCTTTTCCAGGAATGTTTGATTTTGATAGTGAGAGGGAGGTTCACTTTGTATCAAAATCATGCTATTCCTGAGTTGGGAGTGTTAAATTTGGCAATGCATGGGGGAACTTTACAGCTAACCCCATGTTACTCTTGTCCTGTGAATTTTTGATGGGGCAGTAGGCCGTCTCTCCAAATTTCATGGAGATTGAACCAGCTTCTTTATTAGACAGTAAATTTACCCTGTGTCAGCTTCTATTATATAAGGTCATGCCTCGGTTTATGTTGCACGAGACCCTATCTCTACACATATTAAACGAGATGCTTTCTCTGACTATACTAAATTAGACCTTGTCCTTGTTTATATCATGCATCAACATGTTTCAGTTTATATCAAACTAGACGCTGTATCGGTTTGTATTAATTTAGACCTGTCTGTTTGTATTAAACTAGATGGAGTCTTATTTCTGCACTTGACCCTATCCACGTTTATATTGCATTGGACATGGTCTCAGTTTTTACTGCACTGGACAATGCCAGTAATGAGGAAAGTTTTAGGGGGACACAATTCTCTGCATCCTCTTAAACAAGGAAAAGAAGCAGTGTTATCTGAAATCTACTTCTGCTGACTGCATTGAGAATGGTTACTAAGACCTGTATAGCATGCACTGTCAACACAGATCAAAGAACAAGAAAAGTTACTGCAGAGGAACAGGCCCTTCGGCACTGGAACCCCGCACCGACCAAATACTGTCGATCCAATACTGCCTGTTTCAGAATCCTGCCAGAGACCACTGTTTTTCATCCAACATAATATCTCTTCTTCTCGTAGAACCGCGGAGAAATGCAGACATCATTCAAATAGAGGCAAAGTTAAGCACAGGCATAACACTAATACAGTCTAGTGAAATATGTACAGGGTCAGGATCAAATATTACTGAACCAGAGAGTATGGCTAGTGCAATATAAACTGATTTCTAGTCTAGCAGTGTATTAACAGAGACAGACTCTAATTTAACATAAACCCTGATCCAGCAAAATAGAAATGGGTTTCTTTCCGAGTGCCATGTGGGGATGGTCAAAGGCCAAATGCTGATCTTTTCAGTGACACCCACATCCCATGAAACAAACATTACAAATATATATGACAATGTCGAGGAAAATAAAACTGAGACAGTGTCTAGTGCAGTTTTACTGGACATAGGAGCTTATGCATATAAACTGAGACAGAGCCCGGTAATTAATGATACCATAAGACCATAAGACCATAAGACATAGGAGCGGAAGTAAGGCCATTCGGCCCATCGAGTCCACTCCACCATTCAATCATGGTTGATTTCAACTCCATTTACCCGCTCTCTCCCCATAGCCCTTAATTCCTCGAGAAATCAAGAATTTATCAATTTCTGTCTTGAAGACGCTCAACGTCTCGGCCTCCACAGCCCTCTGTGGCAATGAATTCCACAGACCCACCACTCTCTGGCTGAAGAAATTTCTCCTCATCTCTGTTCTAAAGTGACTCCCTTTTATTCTAAGGCTGTGCCCCCGCGTCCTAGTCTCCCCTGTTAATGGAAACAACTTCCCTACGTCCATCCTATCTAAGCCGTTCATTATCTTGTAAGTTTCTATCAGATCTCCCCTCAACCTCCTAAACTCCAATGAATATAATCCCACGATCCTCAGACGTTCATCGTATGTCAGGCCTACCATTCCTGGGATCATCCGTGTGAATCTCCGCTGGACCCGCTCCAGTGCCAGTATGTCCTTCCTGAGGTGTGGGGCCCAAAATTGCTCACAGTACTCCAAATGGGGCCTAACCAGTGCTTTATAAAGCCTCAGAAGTACATCCCTGCTTTTGTATTCCAAGCCTCTTGAGATAAATGACAACATTACATTTGCTTTCTTAATTACGGACTCAACCTGCAAGTTTACCTTTAGAGAATCCTGGACTAGGACTCCCAAGTCCCTTTGCACTTTAGCATTATGAATTTTGTCACCGTTTAGAAAATAGTCCATGCCTCTATTCTTTTTTCCAAAGTGTACGACCTCGCACTTACCCACGTTGAATTTCATCAGCCACTTCTTGGACCACTCTCCTAAACTGTCTAAATCTTTCTGCAGCCTCCCCACCTCCTCAATACTACCTGCCCCTCCACCTATCTTTGTATCATCGGCAAACCTGGCCAGAATGCTCCCAGTCCCGTCATCTAGATCGTTAATATATAAAGAGAACAGCTGTGGCCCCAACACTGAACCCTGCGGGACACCACTTGTCACCGGTTGCCATTCTGAGAAAGAACCTTTTATCCCAACTCTCTGCCTTCTGTCTGACAGCCAATCGTCAATCCATGTTAGTACCTTGCCTCGAATACCATGGGCCCTTATTTTACTCAGCAGTCTCCCGTGAGGCACCTTGTCAAAGGCCTTTTGGAAGTCAAGATAGATAACATCCATTGGCTCTCCTTGGTCTAACCTATTTGTTATCTCTTCAAAGAACTCTAACAGGTTTGTCAGGCACGACCTCCCCTTACTAAATCCATGCTGACTTGTCTTAATCCGACCCTGCACTTCCAAGAATTTAGAAATCTCATCCTTAACGATGGATTCTAGAATTTTGCCAACAACTGAGGTTAGGCTAATTGGCCTATAATTTTCCATCTTTTTTCTTGTTCCCTTCTTGAACAGTGGGGTTACAACAGCGATTTTCCAATCCTCTGGGACTTTCCCTGACTCCAGTGACTTTTGAAAGATCATAACTAACGCCTCCACTATTTCTTCAGCTATCTCCTTTAGAACTCTAGGATGTAGCCCATCTGGGCCCGGAGATTTATCAATTTTCAGACCTTTTAGTTTCTCTAGCACTTTCTCCTTTGTGATGGCAACCATATTCAACTCTGCCCCCTGACTTTCCTGAATTGTTGGGATATTACTCATGTCTTCTACTGTGAAGACTGACGCAAAGTACGTATTAAGTTCCTCAGCTATTTCCTTGTCTCCCATCACTAGATTACCAGCGTCATTTTGGAGCGGCCCAATGTCTACTTTTGCCTCCCGTTTGTTTTTAATGTATTTAAAGAAACTTTTACTATCATTCCTAATGTTACTGGCTAGCCTACCTTCATATTTGATCCTCTCCTTCCTTATTTCTCTCTTTGTTATCCTCTGTTTGTTTTTATAGCCTTCCCAATCTTCTGACTTCCCACTACTCTTTGCCACATTATAGGCTCTCACTTTTGCCTTGATGCATTCCCTGACTTCCTTTGTCAGCCATGGCTGCCTAATCCCCCCTCTGATAACCTTTCTTTTGTTTGGGATGAACCTCTGCACTGTGTCCTCAATTACTCCCAGAAACTCCTGCCATTGCTGTTCTACTGTCTTTCCCATTAGGCTCTGCTTCCAGTCGATTTTTGTCAGTTCCTCCCTCATGCGCCTGTAATTACCTTTATTTAACTGTAGAACCTTCACATCTGATTCTGCCTTCCTTCTTTCAAATTGCAGACTGAATTCTACCATATTATGATCACTGCTTCCTAAGTGTTCCCTTACTTTAAGATCTTACAGGACCTAAATGTCTTTAGAGTGAGACAGAGTCAAGTGCATTAGTAATAATTACTAATAGATACAGGACAGTGACAGATGTAAACTGAGACAGAGTCCAGTGTATTAGTAATGATTACTGATACAGCACCTAGACTGATGTAAACTGAGACAGAGCCCAGTTTATTTGTAATAATTACTGGTACAGGGCCTAGACTGATACACACAGAGATACGGACAATGCAGCAATTAGGAGGTATTGCAAAATGCAATTATAGCTCAGACGTGATATAGTCTGAAATAAATAAATACATGGACTGGTGCAGCATTAACGCAAACAGGATCTAGTTTATCAAAATCTAATGAACTATTAGCAAAATAACTGTGACAGAACCATGTGTCATGCATGAAGCAGTTGCTCCAGTTTAGTATGCAGTGGCAAATGTTCTGAGGCAGTAAGAATTGAGACACGGCCTCTTGTCGGATCAGCAGAAGCATGGCTCAGTACAGCCATAACTTAGAAATTATAATATAAACAGGGCCTGTGTCTCATATACGAACACCTGATATTGAGCCAAGTGCAGGACAAAGCTTAGACATGACCTCCTGGAATATGATCCAGGCGCAGCCTACTGTAATATAGACAGACGCAGAAGCTAGCTGAATATAGGCAGAGATATGGTATGTTTAAAATTGTTTCATGTGATTTTGATGTCACTGGGAAAGTCAGCTTTTGTTGTCAAACCATGATTTCCTTTGAGAATATGGTGGCAGGCTTTGGGAAGCTGGTGGGTGGGGTGTTTTTCGAGCCAGCTACTTTCTCCAGAATGACATTGAGCTTTTGAGTGGCACAAGTCAGGCAAGTAGAGAATATTCAATCATTTGTGTCGGCACATATTTGGTGGGCCGAAGAGCCTGTTCCTGTGCTTTACTGTTCTGTGATATTTGTTCATACTCCTGCCTTTTGCCTTGTAGATGATGGATAGGAGTTTGGAATTCAGGAGGTGCGTTGTTCACAGCAGAACTCCGAGCGTCTGACCTGCTCCTGTGGCCACATGATTTAAACGTCTGTCTTCGTTCAGATTTTCACGAATTATAATTCCCAGGATGTTGATAATGGGCGAATTCAGCGATGGGTAATGCCATTTAATGTCATGGGGAGTGGTTTGGAATCTCCCTCATTGGAGACTGTCATTGCCTGCCACTTGTGGTCCATTAATGTTCCTTGTCATTCATTATCCAAAGACGGAATGTTTTCTAAGTCTTACTGCATATGGACACAGACTGTGTCAGTAACTGAGGAGTCGCAACTGGTGCGGAACTTTGTGCAATCATCAGTGAAAATCCCACTTCTGAACTTTGATGAAGGCTGAAGCTTGGGGCTAGGTCACTAACCTGAAGAATTCCTGCAGCAATGCGTGTGACTGGCATGATTGACCATCAACAACCATCTTCCTTTGTGCTCAGCATGACTCAGGCAGTGGACTCTGTTCCCCCTGATTCCCATTGACTGCAGTTTCGCTCGGGCTCCTTGATGCCACAAACGGTCAGACGCTGTGTCCATGTCAAGGGCAGGCACTCTCTATTCACCTTTTTAATTTATGTTTTTAAATCTATATTTGGACTATTTCCAAATCATTTCTGGAATCGAGTGCTCCGTGCGGGACCCAAATTGAGCATCTTGGTGTGTGTGTGTGTGTTATGTGAAATACATCGTGTTTTATACAAATTAATTCCACAATGATCACTTGCATCCTTCCATTTACACTACATGATGGACACACAATAAACACATCCAATTCAGATTGGCTTCCTTTACATATGTCACCTTTTCTAATGATTGAGGAGGCCAATTTTTGAAAAGTTAGTTCTGCCACAAGTGCTGCCCATGAAGCTACCATTCGTCATTGTGTGTTATCGTTTTTGTATCATGAATGGATATTAGGAGCTTTGGTGTAGAGCCAGTTATCACCAAAATCCTGTATTCCTTGCCCTGCTGACGGTGTTGAATGACTTCGCGAGATTGGCCGAAGTACGTTAAAGATATGGACACATATGGAACATGGAGAAGTTGTTGGCTGGAGTAAATGTTCCAACACAGTCACTACACTGCACATCAGGAACACCCGGTCTGCAAGCAGATGATGTATTTCAAGTGTGACCCCAGCAAAGATCTTACCCGTGATGTTATGACTGAGATATGTTGGTAGTTGTAATAGTCTCTTCCATCGGTTTACTTTGCAAAAAGTGTGATGAATTTGAATCATGCCTGTCTTATGGAATGATGGGTGCCATGGTGGCACAGTGGTTAGCTCTGTTGCCTCACAGTGCCAGGGCCACTGGTTTGGTTCCGGCTTGGGTCAGTGTCTGTGCGGAGTCTGTACTTTCTCCCCGTTTATGCGTGGATTTCTTCTGGGTGGTCCAGTTTCCTGCACAGTCCGAAAAGGCATGCTGGTAATGTGTACTGGCCAGGATAAATTCTCCCTCAGTGTACCCGAACAGAAGCTACAGTGTGGCGACTCAGGGATTTTACAGTGACTTCATTGCAGTGTTAATGTAAGCCTACTTGCGACATTAATAAATGAACTACAAACCTTAAATCTTCCAGCAAATAAGGAGAATGTCATAAATGTTCAGAAAGATAGTAATTATTTTCACCAATGACCATCCATTCGCAATTTAATAAATGCATTCACCAATTCTCATTCATTCACAAAGGTTAGTCTATTTAAAATTACTTGATGGAAGGTGGGCGACTGTCTAAGCTATAATTTAATAGAGTCAAAGTTTCGAGTCGGGATGACCCTTTTTTTTATTTGGGGGAAATTGAAGAGGGTGATGACATTGGGAAATGATGAGGTGGAAAGGGATTAGGATATAGTTAGCGATTGAGATGTTGATTAGGTTAGTTAGCATGGAGAAGTTGATGATTTTTGGGATCGGTATGTAAATTGATGAAACTTGTGTGTGGCTCGAAATAGTGCATATAATTAAACAGTATCTATTTGAACTATTCCCATTTCACAGGAAAGTTATGCAGCTTGTCTGACACCTTGTTAGAAACAATGATGATCTCTCCAACGCATCAGGAATACTCTGCCGAAGCGTCATCCAGACTCGAAACGTTGGCTCTATTCTGTCTCCACAGATGCTGTCAGACCTGCTGAGATTTTCCAGCATTTTCTGTTTGTTTCCAGTATTTCCTTCTATACAACTTTGCTTTGAATAATTTATTGATATTAACATTTATTGACACCTTTTGGTCACCAAGAATAAAATCTGTCCCAGAATTCAGTTGGAAATTGAATGAATACAGACCGAGGATCATGAGTAGCTACCCAGCAGACTCTGCGCTTTAAACTCCTGAATCATAACTGGTGTGATGATTTCCAAAGTAATCATACAAATTAAGCCACCTGCACCAAATATGATTTTACTGAATCTTTAAATCCCGATTCATTATTACACAGTTTTGGGAAATAATGTAACACTTGTAGTTATCCAGTGAGTTTCACAATATATCTGTTGCCACATTATTTATTTTACAGCTTGTTACCTTCACTAATTTGGGTGAGGGCATGGTGAGTGATTCGCTGCACATGTTTCAAATATTACAATCCTCCCTCCTCAGCCAAATCATGTTCCCTCTTTCGATCTTGGATATGAATATTCAGCATCAGCAGAGAAATGAACCATCCGTGCTGCAGGAAAATCCCCTCTTCTTTTCGTGAGGATCAGCTTGCTAGCTCCCTAGAAACTAGGGTTGGATTTCTCCCAGAACCTCTGGAAGTATTGACGTTATTAGACTGACAGAAATGGGATAAAGGAGCTGTTTCAATTTATGGACCAGTCAAGTACAAATATGGGAATGTAGAACAACATCTTTCAGTACCATTTAACAATGCATCCATCAATCCATTCACTGATTCCTCAATCAAAATATTCAGGCATCCAACTGTCATTCGTCCAACTATCATTCATTCAACTGTCATTCATTCCTGCATCAAGACAGTCATTCATTTATTGTTTGCGCAGATGGTGACGTAATATCAATTTAATTGGCCCAGTGATCCGGAGACCCAGGACAATGATGTGGGGACAGGGATTTAAATCGGAGCATTGCAGCTGGTGGAATTTGAATTCAATTAATAAATATGGAATACATTCTAATGGCCATGCTAAATTGCCCCTTAGTATCCAAAGGTGTTCAGATTAGGTGGATTGGTCATGGTAAATGTGTGGGGCTATGGGACATGGGTAGGGGAAAGGGTTTGGCTCAGATACTCTGTCAGAGATTCGGTGCAGACTCGATGGGCAATTTCTGAGAGGTTGATTCAACGGCAAGTGTTGCCCATGAAGCTATTAGTTGTGGTTGTATATTGTCGTTTTCTGTGTCATGAATGAGACCGAGGAATTTTTGTTGGAGAGCCTAGTTCCCCCAAATCTTGTAGTCTCTGCTCTGATGCTAGTGTCGAATGTCTTATTTAGATTCAGGAAGGTATGGTTATGATACGTATATCTTCCAACACAAACACAACACTGTGCTTCAGGTTAATCCCGGTCTTCAAGCAGATGAGTAACAAAATTGTCATCCTATCAAAGGCCTTTCCCATGATGCTATGATTGAGATACAGCTGCAGATGTTGCCGCCTCTTCTGTCGACCTTGTCTTCGGATAGTGTGATGCTTTTGAATGATGAGTCTCCTGTGGAACGGAACCTATCTTCTGGCAGAGAAAGAGAAGGTAATAAATGTTCAGAAAGTTGGTATTTATTTTCACCAATTGCCATCCACACTGTGCTGTTGCAGAGGGACTTCTAGGATTTCGATCCAGCGATAGTGAAGGAAGGACGATATATTTCCAAGTCAGGTATATGACTGACTTGGAGGGGAATTTATAGGTGATATTCCCTGGTAATTGTTACCCCTGTCCTTCCAGATGGTAGGTGTCGTGTGGTTGGAAGGTGTTGCGTAAGGAGTTTCGGTGAGTTTCGGAAGTGAAACTTGTAGATGGTACATAATGCTGCTCTCTGTGGTGGAGGGACTGAGCATTTGCAAATGCTGTGCCAGTCCAGCCGGCTGCTTTGTCCTGAATGGTATGAAGATTCTTGAATACTGTTTGAGCTGCACTTACTCAAGCAAGTGGAGAGAACCCTTTTACTCTCCTAACTTGTGTCGTGTAGGTGGTGCACAGGTTTGGGGAGTCAGGAGGTGGGTTACTCACAGCAGGCTGACCTGATATTCTAGCCGGAGCATTTATATACCTAGTTAATGCAGCGATTATAATGCAGCAGATGGAGTATAACGTTGACAAGTGTGAGGTTATCCGCTTTGGAAGGAATAATAGTAAAATGGACTATTATTTATATGGTGAAAAATTACAACATGCTACTGTGCAGAGGGACCTGGGGGTCGGTCCTTGTGCATGAATCGCAAAAACTCAATTTGCAGGTGCAGCAGGTGATCAAGAAGGCAAATGGAATGTTGGCCTTTATCGCGAAGGGGATGGAGTATAAAAGCAGGGAGGTCTTGCTGAAATTGTACAAGGTACTGGTGAGGCTGCAACTAGAGTACTGTGTGCAATTTTGGTCCCTTTATTTGCGGAAGGATATATTGGCTTTGGAGGGAGTACAGAGAAGGTTGACCAGGTTGATACCAGAGATGAGGGGGTTAGCTTATGAGGAGAGATTGTGTAGATCGGGCCTGTACTCGTTGGAGTTTAGAAGGCTGAGGGGAGATCTTATAGAGACATATAAGATAATGAAGTGGCTAGACAGGGTAGAGGCAGAGAGATTCTTTCCACTTAGAAAGGAAACAAGAACGAGAGGACACAGCCTCAAAATAAGGGGGAGTCAGTTTAGAACAGAGTTGAGGGGGAACTTCTTTTCTCAGAGGGTAGTGAATCTCTGGAATTCTCTGCCCATTGAAGCAGTGGAGGCTACCTCGTTAAATATGTTGAAGTCACAGGTAGATAGATCTCTGATCAATAAGGGAATTAAGGGTTATGGGGAGCGGGCGGGTAAGTGGAACTAAACCACTATCAGATCAGCCATGGTCTTATTGAATGGCGGGGCAGGCTCGAGGGGCTAGATGGCCTACTCCTGCTCCTATTTCTTATGTTCTTATGTTCTTATTAGCCAATGGTAACCCCGCCGATGTTTATAGTGGGTGATTCAGTATCATAATATCATTGAGTGACAAGGGGCAATGGGTAGGTTCTCCCTTTTTGGAGATGATCATTGCCTGGCGTCAATATTACCAATAACCTTCAATTCACAAAAATAAATTAATATTTCACCAATTATTGTCAGTATTTTATTTGATGCAAATATAATTGCAGTTTATGAAACTGCAGATTCAAATGTATTGAGATAACATTGGCCTTTCTGTCACGAAAGAAACAAATCTGCCCCAGAATTCAGCGGGAAATTGAATTAAATCAGCCAAATAGTAGCAGCTACCCAGCAGCCTCTGCGCTTTATTAACAAGTAATGACCTCATCATCACACAGAAACTCCTGATATATAACTGGAGTGTGTGACCATTTTAAAAATGACTGTAGAACTGAAAGTATCTGTATGTAATGTGAATTTATAGACGCTTAAAATCCCGATTCATTTTTAAAAGTTCTGGCAAGTAATTTAAAACTTCAAGCTGTCCAGTGAGTTTCACAATATTGTAGTTGCCACATCGTTTATTTTTTAGCGTATTATCTTCACTAAATTGGGTGATGATCTGTTGAGTGATTTTGTTGCACTAGGAAGGCCACATGTTCCAAATATTACAATCTTCCCTAATCAACCTAATCATGTTCCCTCTTTCCATCTTGCATTTGGAGATTCACCATCAGCAGGGGGGGAAATCAGACTACTCTTAGTGACGTTCAATTCATTTGTTCCGCATATCCCTGGGATGGAATTCACCCAGAAAATCTGGAAGGATTAAAGGTTGTGGACTGACACAATTGTAATAAAGGACCAGCCTCGATTTTTGAAGTAGTAAAACACAAGTGTGCGTATGTGGAACAACAAATGTCAGGACCAGCTATCATCACATCCATCAGTCCATTCACTGATTTCTCGATGAAAACATTCAGGCATCCAACTATCGTTCACCCCTGCATCAACACAAGCATTTATTTATTTCTTGTGTCGATGGTGGCGTAATATTAATGCCAGTGGAGCAGTAATCCAGAGGCCCAGGCCAGTGATGTGTGAACACGAGATTAAATCCGACCATGGCAGCTGGTGGAATTTGAATTCAATCAATAAATCTGGATTCATATTTGCAGCGACCAGATTAACCACTCTGATTCCCCAGTCAAGGAAATCTGCCATCCATACTTAGTCTCACCAGGGTGTGACTCCAGACGGACAGCAGTATGCGTAACTGGGCAATGCCTTCTGAAATGTCCTAACACACCACTCAGTTCAAAATAAATTAAGCACAGGAAACAAATGTTGGTCTTTCCAGAGACTCCCACGTCCCATGGAAGAAAAAAGTGAAATAAAACACAAGCATACATGTTTATGTATTATAAAATGTATCACCTCTCTGAATCAACTCTCACAATCTGCCTGTGTTTATTTTTATCCATCGTTCACGGTATTTTGTTGTGTTGGAGAGATCATCATTGTTGCTAACAAGGCGCCAGAGAAGCTGGAAACTTTCTTTTCCAAAGAAATGGGAAGCATTCATATAGGTTTACAACTTAAACAATAATTAACTTGCCTCCAGTACTGTTGCTGGGCAGATTTGTTTATAAATAGGCCCCATTGACAATGCTAAGAGTTTGAAGTTGGCTTGCAGCCAAGCGCTCAGTGCTGAGGAAACAGATCTTTGAGTTTCTGAACAAACACCCTCAGATGCTTCCTGTAAGTATCTTCGGGTATTTGGCAGCAGGTTGGACTGCTGCCAAATACTGCGTGGGACAGATTAACGTGAATCTGTAAGAATAAAATGGGATTTAGCCAGTTATATAATAAATGTTTGATTCCCACAAGAAAGACACGTTTTAAGTGGTATTCTCAGCAAATATTTTAAATGAATGCACTGTTCATTATGTGATTAAACAGTATCGGAAACTAGCAAATTGGCTAGGTGCTATTTCATTTGTATAACTTCCAAATAAATGTCGTTCCAACAATTAAATCCACGTTGTGAGCAACTTCATGAAGTGCACGAAAGAGATTTTGATGTCCCCAATCCCTCAGTCCAACGAGATCTGTGTAATGGCCCAAAATTAAAATAATTAAAAGTAAAAGAAAGTCATATAACTGCCTTGAACAGCGCGGATTCCTGGAATATTCTCAGTGTTCTACACCTCTTTAAAAAGACAACGTCAATTATACGTGATTGGCACCATGTTCTGTTGTGCAGCATAACCTGATTTCGATTATTTAACAGTCCCTCTCATAGCTGCCAATGAGTGAAGAAATGACCAGTTCATAACCTGGTTCAGTGGAAGATAAAACATTTACTCTTGTGATATTGTGCAAAATGCCGCAAAGTCCTGATATCCTGTGTTCCCACGACGAATGAATGTTAGACAGCGGTGGCCAATAAAATGAGCTGTAATGATTGGGATGCTGAAGGAGAACTTTCCTGATCGCCGTGTTGGTTCTGATTCATTAATTTCTCTGTCAAAATCGATTTCAATTTTATGTATCTCTGTCAACTCAATTAATTATAAGTCAACCATGTTTCTTTCACTGTTAATTTTCACAGGGTTAAGGAGCTGTTGGGGAAATATGAGGTGTAACATTGTATCATATGAGGAGTTTCTTTTTTCAATTCATTCATGGACGGCACGGTGGCATAGTTGTTAGCACTGCTGCCGCACAACGCAAGGGACCCGGATTCAATTCCCGGTTTGGATCTGCGTGGAGTCTCTGTCTGTGTGGAGTCTGCACGTCCTCCAATTGTCAGCCTATTTACTCACATGGTCCGAAGATGTGACGCTTAGGTTGATTGGCGATGATAAATTCTTCCATGATGCCAAGGGAATTAGCAGCGAATATACGTGGGGTGATGGGGATAGGGCCTGAGTGGGAATGTTGTCGGTGCAGGCCTAATGGGCCAAATGGCCTCCTTCTGCTCTGTAGGGATTCTATGGACATGGATGCCGCTGGATGGTCAGCATTTATTGCCCACTCCTTGTCCGAGGGCAGTTGAGAGCCAACCACATTGCTGTGGCTCTGGAATGACATGTAGGCCAGCCAGGCAAGGACTGCAGATTTCCTTCTCGAAAGGACATTACTGAAGACAATCGGCAACGATATCATGGTCATAAGTAGATTCCTAAGTCCAGACGTTTTCCTTGAATTTAAATTCCACCATCTGCCGTGGCGGGATTCGAAGCCAGATCCTGAGAACATTAGTTGAGTTTGTGGATTAATTGTATAGCGATAATAACACGAAGCCATTGCTTCCCTTTTTGCTTATATCCAGTCCCAAATTACACGGATAGCTATCCACACCTGAAATACAATCATCCCAGCATGTAGTTCCATAAATCGTTAATAATTCCTTTAATGAATTATTATTTTGCTGCAATGTGTTAGAGACACAGAATTATTGCAAATCTGACTGACGTCTTTACCCTGATAAGATAATGTCACCTTGTTTATGTCTATTCCCTTGTGAAGAGGTGCAGAAATGAAGGTATTTAATTTACAATGAAATTGTTTCTTTTATATAACAGATAATCAAATGCAATTTCACCCCTTGGACTTGCAGAGACATTACAATGGATCTCAATCTTACTGCCTCAGTATTAATCTGTTTCTGGAATGTTCCAGTGTCAGCAATCAATTCACCGGGAGTAATCCTCGGTATTTTTGATAAATTTTATTTGATTTCATTTGATTTATTATTATCACACATATTACTACACAGTGAAAGTTATTGTTTCGTGTTCACTATATAGACAGAGCATACTGTACATAGGGAAGAAAGGGAGAGAGTATAGAATGTAATGTTACAGTCATAGCTAGGGTGTAGAAAAAGATCAACTTAATGCGAGGTTGGTCCATTCAAAAGTCTGAATGCAGCAGGAAAGAAACTGTTTTTGACTCGGTTTATAAATGTCCTCAAGCTTTTGCATCATCGCGATGGAAAAAGGCGAGAGAGTATGTCCGGGGTGCGTGGCATTGTTTTTACATGTTTTTCTTTCATATTTGTAAAAGTGTCTAATCAGACATTGTGTTGGCTCAGCCAGAGGCAGAAACCGGGCGTCCCTGAGGCTCCCTGAGACTGACCTGGAAAGCCATTGCGTGGCTTTACCCATGGCAGCAACTGGGTGTCTGGGTCAGACAGGTCCCTGGACAGTGTTTGTTGTATCTTAGGAATGTAAGAACTAGGAGCTGAAGTAGGCCAACTGGCACCTCGATCCTGTTCCACCATTGAATAAGATCATGGCCTACCTTTTTGTGGACTCGGCTCCACTTATCAGCCTGCACACCATAACCCTTAATTACTTTACTGTTCAGAAATGTATTTTTCCTTGCCTTAAAAACATTCAATGAGGTAGCCTCCACTGCTTCACTGGGCAGGGAATTCCACAGATTCACAATCCTTTGTGTGAATAATTTCCTCCTCAACTGAGTGCTAAATCTTCTCCTCCTTATTTTGAGGCTATGCCCCCTAGTTCTGGTTTCACCTGCCAGTGGAAACAACTTCCCCACTTCTATCTTATTAATTCCCTTCCTAATCTTATATGCTTCTATAAGATTCTCCCGACACTCTTCTGAATTCCAATGACTATATGTTCAAAATCTCTGAATTTCTTCATTTCCAGTTATTACATCCCCCTTGTTATCCTCTAAAGGACCAATGTTTACTTTAGCCACTCTTTCTTTTTGCTTTATATATTTGTAGAAACATTTGATATCTGTTTTTATATTCTAAGCTAGTTTACTTTCATCATCCATCTTACTTTTCCTTATAGCTTTCTTCGTGGCTTTCTGTTGACCTTTAAAGATTTCCAAATGCTCTATTTTCCCACTAATCTTTGCCACTTTGTATCTTGTGTAATGAATGTTCAAAAAGTTTCTATTAATTTTGAATCAACTGTTAATATTCTTAAAATAAACGCTATTTTGATTTGAAACAGATCAATAAGTGACGGTTTATGGTTTTGCTGCCATGAACATTTCATTGTAAACAGTGAGGTGTTTATGTAAATAAATACAGAAATAGAAATCCCAGATTAGATTGTTGACTGACAAAAACACAACAAATATTTCCCCACCAACACAGCACAGAAATAGAGACAAACATGCAAATCAATCAACGGATTCCAGTAACGATTGTTTTTCAATATTATTGAAAGCTATGATTTTAAATTACATGAGGAAAAACGTCATGATGATATCTATGTCCAGAATTAGGAAAACATCCCTCTGATCCCGAAATATAATGACACGGCAAATGTATTCATTGAAATTTCCTGTTTCATCTCTCTGTCTTTCTCCTGTCTGTTTCAGTGTCTGATCTCCCCACAATGGTTCGTCACCTTCACTCCACAACATGAAGTCAATGTCTACCCAATGTGTTCTCTCAGCCAAAGTTATAGACTTCTAAAAGAATTTAATTCAATGAATTGGAATCTGTGAAAGAGCTTGACTCTAAAAGATCTCTTGAGCATTCTTTGATCTTGGTATATTTGATACATTTTCCTCTGTATCTAACCTCGGCTGTACCTGGTGATAAGGATTCAATGTGGCAGTACCAAAGGATCTGTCCCCATATTTAACCGCTGCTGTCCCTGTCTTTGGAATATTTACTCTGCATCTAAACTCACTGTACCTTCCTTTTGAATGTTTGATATGACTTTGTCAAGGAAGATTTAATCCGTATCTCATCTCTGCTGTACCTGACCTGGGTGTGTTTTATGGCACTGTGTAGACAGCTCTTTTCCTGTACCTAACACTAATTTAAATCTGCCTCCCGAATCTCTGAAGGAAGAGTGCAGAAGAGGTTTTACGTAGAAGAGAGTTACTGCTCTTTCTGCCTTCATTTTGTTTGAGCAGACTTTGTAGAGGGAGTTTCACTCTCTTTCTAGACAGTATACTGTTCTGGGAATGTTTGATTTGGATAGTATAGAGCGAGATTCACTTTGTATGTAACTCATGCTATTCCTGCCTTGGGAGGGTTTAATATGGCAATGCAGAGGGAACTTTGCATTCTTCAGCTAAAACCACGTTACTCCTGTCCTGTAAGCTTTTGATGGGATAGTCGGCCGTCTCTACAAATTTCATGGGGTTGAACCAGTCTCTTTATATTACAGTAAATTTACCCTCTGTCAGCTTATATTATGAAGCCATGCCTTTGTTGATTTTTCACTGGACCCTAACTATTTTTATATTGCACGTACAATATTATATTGCCTGTCTCTACTCATATGAAACTGGATGTTGTATCTGTTTATACTAAATTAGACGCTGTTATACGTTATATTATACGTTACCATGTTTCTGTTCATATTAAGCGAGACGTTGTCTCTGTTTATATTAATATAGACCTATCTCTATTTGCATTAAACTAGATGCAGTCTTATTTCTGCAATTGACCCTGTCCACGTTTATATTGTATTGGACATGGTCTCAGTTTTTAACTGCACTGGGCAATGCCAGTAATGAGGGAAGTGGTTGGGGGAATACAATTCTCTGCAAACTTTATGAGTTTTTGGGCACGGGAAAAGAAGAAGCGATATCTGAAATGTACTTCTGCTGACTGCATTGAAAATGGATACCAAGCCCGGTGTAGCATGCGTTGTCAATAAAGAACAAAAAAACAAAGAAAATCACCGCACAGGGAAAGGCCTATCGGCCCTCCAAGACTGCACCAACCAAATGCTGTCGATCCAATACTGCCCGTTTCTGGATCCTGCCTGATAACAATGTTTTTATCCCAACATATTATCTCTTCTTCTCGCAGAACCATGTAGTAATACAGACATAATTCAAACAGCTATAGTTAAGTGCAGGAATAACACTGACACAGTCGAGTGAAATGTATACAGGGTCGGTATCAAATATTACGTATCCAGAGAGAATGTCTCGTGCAATATAAACTGAATTTCGATCTAGCAGAGTATTAACAGAACCAGACTGTGTTTTAATATAAACAGGGGCCAGATCCAACAAAATAGAAATGAGTTAGTGCCGAGTGCCATGTGGGGATGGTCAAATGCCAAATTCCAATGACAGCCACATCGCATGAAAGAAACATTTTAAAAAATGACATTGCCAAGGAAAAGAAAACTGAGACAGTGTCTAGCGCAGTTTTACTGATATAGGAGCTGATGCGACATGAACTGAGACAGCGCCGAGTAATTAATGATACTGGACCGAGATTTATATGAACTGCGATGGAGCCAAGTGCATTAGTAATAATTTATGATACAGGACTGAGACAGGTTTAAACTGAAACAAAGTCCAGTGTGTTAGTGATAATTACTGATATAGTACCTTGACTGATATAAACTTAGACAGAGCCCACTTCATTCGTAGTAGTTGTTGATAAAGGAACTAGACTGATGCACACTGAGATTCGGACAATGCAGCAATTAGGAGGTATTGCAAAGTACAATAAAACTGAGACAAGACATAGTCTTAAATAACCAAATACATGGACTGGTGCAGCATTAACTTAAAAAGGACTTGGATTATTAAAATCTAATGAACGACTAGCAAAATAACTGTGACAGAACCATGGGTAATGCATGAAGACAGTATTTCCAGTTTAGTACACAGAGATAAATGTTCTGAGGCAGTAAGAATTAAGACACGGCCTCTTGTCAGATTAGCAGAGACATGGCTAAGTGCAACCGTAACTTAGAAATTATAATATTAACAGGGCCTGTACATGAACAGCTGATATTGAGCCGAGTGCAGCAAAAAAACGTAGATAGGACCTCCTGGAATGTGATCCAGGCAGAACCTAGTGTAACCCGGACAGAGTCAGAGGTGAGTTGAATATAAGCAGAGATATGAGATTTTTAACATTACTTCATGGGATTCTGACGTCACTGACAGTCAACATTTGTTGCCAAATCATAATTTCCTTTGAGAATATGTTGGCAAGCTTTGGGAAGCTGGTGGGTGGGGTGTTCTTCGAGACAGCTACTTTCTCCAGAATGGCATTGAGCTTTTTGAGTGGCACAAGTTAGGCAAGTAGAGAATATTCAATCATTTATGTTGGAACAGACTTGGTGGGCAGAAGGGCCTGTTCATGTGCTGTACTGTTCTTTGTTCATATTCCTGCCTTTTGCCTGGTAGATGATGGATAGGGTTTGGAAATTCAGGAGGTGAGCTGTTCGCCGAAGAACTCCTGGCATCTGACCTGCTCTTGTAGCCACATGATTTAAATGCCTGTTCCAGTTCAGATTTTCACGAAGTATAATGCCCAGGATGTTGATAGTGAGGGATTCTGCGCTAGTAATGCTACTTAGTGTCAAGGGGAGATGGTTGGAATCTCCCTTACTGGAGAGGGTCATTGCCTGCCACTTGTGTGGCATTAATGTTACTTGTCACTCAATAGCCCAAGACTGAATGTTTTCTAAGTCTTGCTTCATATGGACACAGACTGTGTCAGTACCTGAGGAGTCGGAACTGGTGCTGAACTTTGTTCAATCATCAGTGAACATCCCACATATGAACTTTGATGATGGCTGAAGCTTGGGGCTTTGTCACTAACCTGAAGAGTTCCTGCAAAGCCGTGTGACTGAGAGGACTGACCATTAAGAACCACAACCATCTTCCTTTGTGTTCCAGCCAGTGGACTGTTTCCCCCTGATTCCCATTAACTGCAGTTTCGCTCGGGCTCCTTGATGCGACAAACGGTCAAATGTTGCGTCGATGTCAAGGGCACGCAACCTCTCTTCACCTTTTAATTTAAAATTTGTGTCTATATTTGGACTCATTTTAAATCATTTCTGGAATCGAGTGATCCTGGCGGAACAAAAATTGGGCATCTTGGTTTGCGTGTGTTTTGTGAAATATATCATGTTTGACAGAAATTAATTTCAAAATGATCACTTGCATCCTTCCATTTACAATACATCCAATTCAGATTGGCTTCTTTTACATATGTCACCTTTTCTGATGATTGAAGAGGACAATTTTTGAAAGGTGAGTTCTGCCACAAGTGCTGCCCATTAAGCTACCATTTGTCATAGTTTGTTATCGTTTTTGTATCATGAATGGATATTTTGGTGTAGAGCCAGTTATCACCAAAATCCTATAGTCCTTGCCGTGCTGACGGTGTTGAATGTCTTAGCGAGATTGACCAAAGTACGTTAAAGATATGGACATATGGAACATGGAGAAGTTGTTGGCTGGAGTAAATCTTCCAACACAATCACTACACTGCACATCAGGAACACCCGGTCTGCAAGTAGATGATGTATTTCAAGTGTGACCCTAGCAAAGATCTTTCCCGTGATGCCATGACTGAGATATGTCTGTAGCTGGAGCAGTCTCTTCCATTGGCTTACTTTGCAAAAAGTGTGATGAATTTGAATCATGCATCTCTTGTGGAATGGTGGGTGCCAGGATGGCACAGTGGTTAGCTCTGTTGCCTCACAGTGCCAGGGCCACAGGTTTGGTTCCCGGCTTGGGTCGGTGTCTGTGCGGTATCTGCACATTCTTCCCGTGTATGCGTGGATTTCCTCTGGGTGCTCCTCCCACAGTCCGAAAATGCATGCAGGTAGGGTGCACTGGCCAGGCTAAATTCTCCCTCGGTGTACCCGAACAGACGCCGCAACGTGGCGACTCGGGGATTTTCGCAGTAACTTCATTGAAGTGTTAATGTAAGCCTACTTGTGACATTAATAAATAAACGTCAAACCTTAAATCTTCCAGCAGATAAGGAGAATGTCATAAATGTTCAGAAGAATAGTAATTATTTTCACCAACGACCATCCATTCACAATTTTTAAAAATGCATTCACCAGTTCTCATTCATTCATAAAGATTAGTATATTTAACATTCCTTTATGGGAGGTGGGCGACACTTTCTTGGCCAGCATTTGTTCCCCATTGCTAATTGCATTCAGTAAAGTGGTGGTGACCTGCCTTGTTGAACCGCTGCAAAACCTGCAGAGTAGGTACTCCCATAGTGCTGTTCGGGAGGGTGCTCATGGATTCCGACCCAGCGACAGTATAGGAATGGTAATATATGTTCAAGTGGGGTTGATGAGTGTCTTGGGGAGGGGGGGGGGCGGTATTTCCAGGCGGGGTTATTCCACTTCATCAATTATCATCAAGTCATACAGATAAACAATTATTTCACCAATTATATTCAGCATTTTGATAAAAGCAAACTACTACGGATTCTGGAAACTGAAACAAAAACAATAAATTCTGGAAAATCTCAACAGGTCTGACAGCATCTGGGGAGAGAGAATAGAGCCAACATTTTGAGTCAGGATGACCAATTTTTATTTGGAGGAAATTGAAGTGGATGATGAAATTGGGAAATGATACGGTTGGATAGGGATTAGGAAGTTTTTTTTAGAATATAGTTAGTGATTGAGGCGTTGATTAGGTTAGTTAGGATGGAGAAGTTGAATATGATATTTGGGATCGATATCTGAATTGGTGTAACTTGTGTGCGGGTCGACATAGTGTATATCATTAAACAGTAACTACTTAAACTATTCCCATCTCACAGGAAAGTGATGCAGCTTCTCTGACACCTTGTTAGAAACAATGATGATCTCTCCAACGCATCAGGAATACTCTGTCGAAGCGCCATCCAGACACGAAACGTTGGCTCCATTCTGTCTCCACAGAAGCTGTCAGACCTGCTGCGATTTTCCAGCATTTTCTGTTTGTTTTCAGTATTTCATTCTATACAACATACAATTGTAATTTGCTTCGTAGGATGTATTGATATTAACATTTATTGGCATCATGTTGGCCTTTTTGTCACCAAGGAATATAATCTGTCCCAGAATTCAGTGGGGAATGAAATTAATTCAGACCGTGCATAATGAACAGCGACCCAGCAGCCTCTGTTCTTCATTGACAAGTAATCACCTCATCATCACACAGAATGTCCTGATACATAGCTAGAGTGTGTGATGATTTTCAAAGTGATGATATAAATGAAACTACCTGTACCTCATGTGAAGTTACTGAATCTTTAAATCCCGATTCAGTATTACACTGTTTTGGGAAGTAATGTAACAATTGTTATTGTCCAGTGAGTCTCACAATATTTCTGTTGGTACCTTATTTACTTTTCACCCTGTTACCTTCACTAATTTAGGTGAGGGCATGTTGAGTGATTTGCTGTACGTCAAAGAACCACATGTTTCAAATATTACAATCCTCCCTCCTCAACCTAATCATGTTCACTCTTTTTATCTTGGATATGAAGATTCAGCATCAGCAGAGAAATGAACCATCCGAGCGGCAGGAATATCTCGTCCTTCTCTTCGTGAGGATTAGCTTGCTAACTCCCGATAAACTCGGGATGGATTTCACCCAGAGACTCTGGAAGAGTTGAAGGTATTAGACTGACACAAATGGAATAAAGGAGCTGATTCAATTTATGAAATAATCAAGCACAAATATGGGAATGTAGAACAGCATTTTTCAATGCCATCTCGCAACACATCCATCAATCCATTCACTGATTCCTCAATCAAAATATTCAGGCATCCAACTGCGATTCATCCAACTATCATTCATTCAACTGTCATTAATTCCTGCATCAAGACAGTCATTCATTTATTGTTTGCGCAGATGGTGACGTAATATTAATTTAATTGGCCCAGTGACCCAGAGGCCCAGGACAATGATGGGACAGGGACAGGGATTTAAATCGGAGCATTGCAGCTGGTGGAATTTGAATTCAATTAATAAATATGGAATACATTCTAATGGCGACCATAGAACCCTCTCTGATCCCCCAATGAGGGAAATCTGCCATCGCTACCTGGACTCACAAGAATGTGACTCCAGACGGACACAAAATGGCTGACTCTTCAGAAGTGGCATAGAAAACCATTCAGTTCAAGGGCATTTGGGACAGGCATAATGTGCTCGTCGTTCCACCAACTCAAACATCTCATGGAACGAGATAGGGAAAGAATACACAAACATACATGTTCATGTATTACAACATGTATCGTCTCCCTGAGTCATCTCTCAGTCTGCCTGTAATTCTTTCGATCCATCCATGACAATATCCTGATGTGCTGGAAAAATCATCATTGTTGCTAACAGGGTGTCAGAGAAGCTGCATAAATTGTCTTTCTTGAGAGATGGGTAAAATCCATATAGACTTACAACTTAAAACATTAAATTGCCTCCAGTACTGTTGCTGGGTAGATTTCTTTATAAATAGGGCTCATTGACAATGTGAAGGGTTTGAAGTTGGCTTGCAGCCAAGCGGTCAGTACTGAGGAAGCAGATCTACTGCACAAACACCCCCAGATGCTTCCTGTCAATAACTTTGAGCATTTGACAGCAGGCTGGATTGCTGCCAAATACTGTGTGGGACAGATTAGCGTGAACCTGAATGGACAAAATGGGATTCAGCCATTTGAACAGTAAATAGAACATAGAACATAGAACATAGAACATTACAGCGCAGAACAGGCCCTTCGGCCCACGATGTTGCACCGACCAGTTAAAAAAAAAAACTGTGACCCTCCAACCTAAACCAATTTCTTTTCGTCCATGAACCTATCTACGGATCTCTTAAACGCCCCCAAACTAGGCGCATTTACTACTGATGCTGGCAGGGCATTCCAATCCCTCACCACCCTCTGGGTAAAGAACCTACCCCTGACATCGGTTCTATAACTACCCCCCCTCAATTTAAAGCCATGCCCCCTCGTGCTGGATTTCTCCATCAGAGGAAAAAGGCTATCACTATCCACCCTATCTAAACCTCTAATCATCTTATATGTTTCAATAAGATCCCCTCTTAGCCGCCGCCTTTCCAGCGAAAACAATCCCAAATCCCTCAGCCTCTCCTCATAGGATCTCCCCTCCATACCAGGCAACATCCTGGTAAACCTCCTCTGCACCCTCTCCAAAGCCTCCACATCCTTCCTGTAATGTGGGGACCAGAACTGCACACAGTACTCCAAGTGCGGCCGCACCAGAGTTGTGTACAGTTGCAACATAACGCTACGACTCCTAAATTCAATCCCCCTACCAATAAACGCCAAGACATTCCTACCAATAAACGCCAAGTCATTCCCACAAGAAAGACACATTTTAAATAGTAATCATTCTAATCAAATATTTTCATTCAATGTCCGGTTCATTATGTGAGTAAATAGCATCGCAAAACAGTAAAGTGACCAGATGTTTTTTCATTTGTATAACTTCCAAGTAAATGTCATTCCAATAATTAAAGTCTGTTTATTAACCACTTCATGAAATGCGAGAGAGATGTTGATGGTTCCAATTCCCCAGTCAATTGAGATCAGAGCAATGGCAAAAATGCATCGAAATAATATTAAAAGAACATCATCAAACTGACATGAACAACAGGGATTCCTGGAATATTCTGAAAGTTTTGCACCCTATTTAAACAGCAGCGTCTCTTGTACCTGATTTACACCGTGTTCTATTGTACAGTATAATCAGATATCCATTATTGAAGAGTTCCAATCATAGCTGCCAATGAGCGGAGAAATGATCAGGTCATAACCTGATTCAATGGAAGATAAAACATTTATTCTTGTGATATTGTGCAATGTGCAGCAAAGACCTGATATCTTGTGTTCCCAATACCAGAGAATGTTCGACAGCCGGTGGCCAATAGAGTGAGCTGCAATGATTTGGATGCTGAAGGAGAACTTTAATGATCTCCGTGTCCGTTCATTCATTAACTTCTCTGTCAAAAGTCGATGTTAAATTTATGATTCTCTGTCAACTCACTATTTAATTATCAGGAGGGCGGGATTCTCAGTATTTTCAAAGGGCTGTCTTCGAGATTGGGGCAGTTTGACAAATATAAGGAGAAACATTGTATTGTGTGAGAGTTTCTTCTCATCTCCAAACCCAAAATGTCCAGTGATAGCCATCCGCACTGTAAATAGAATCACTTTGTTCATACTCCGCATTCAGTTACAGAAATCGACAACAATTCTTCTGATAAATGATGCTTTATTTTTGTAATGTGACAGAGACCCGGAATTGTTGCAACACAGACTGACGGTCTCTTTATTTTCCCAAAATGTTATTTAATCATTTTTAGATTTGTGTTCTTCTTGGGGGCGTGGTAATAAAAACACCATATTTACAATGGAATTAGATTTTTAAATAAAGAAATGATGAACTGCAATATCACCATCAGCAATTATGGAGACAATACATTGAACATATTCAGCCAAACAAATATCCCGACGCTGATAAAATGTCCATTTTAATATTAACCTATTGTAAATCTGGGAGTCCATTCTGTTGGGGTGTGGAAGGTGGGACCTGGATCCAGTCGCCGCCTCCAGCAGGGAATCAACAGGCGGCGCCTGGAAAGCCGCCCCCTTCTGCCGGGTATTTAAATGCCGCTCACTGGGACCGGAATCCAACAGTCCGGGAGCTGGTTTGTTCACTGAGTTCCTGACACAACCATTTCCCCCAAATCACCAGAAAGATGAGGTCGGCGATTTCTCTCAGTTTGTTGTTGAGTTTCTTATCCGGTAAGTCGTATTTTTTATTGTCCAATTCCTCATTGTCACTGTATCAAAATGTTAGTCTGTCTCTGGAATGTTCCAGAGTCAGCAATCATGTCACCAAAATTAATCCTTTGATCTATTTTTACAGGTGTCCAGTCGGAGGTTGTGTTGACTCAGCCAGAGGCAGAGACCGGGCGTCCCGGAGGCTCCCTGACACTGACCTGTAAAACCAGCGGCTTCGATCTTGGCAGCTACTCCATGCACTGGATCCGACAGGTTCCCGGACAGGGGCTGGAGTGGTTGCTTTACTACTACTCTTCATCTAGCAACAACTACGTCCCAGCAATTAAGGATCGATTTAGTGCGTCCAAAGACACTTCAAGCAACATCTTCTCTTTGGAAATGACGAGGCTGAAGACCGAAGACACCGCCATCTATTACTGTGCAAGAGACCACAGCGAGAGGAACCAGGGTTGGACCCGGACAAGAACAGCTCGAGAGGGAATTCAACAACTTCCATCATAACCTGAAGGTCAGTGCTTGTTTTAAATGTAGTATTAACGACAGTGACCAGAACCAAAACACAAACTGCTTCTGACAAACCTAACTTAGTGAAAATTAAACATTAAACCAAGAAAACACACAGACATAACGGGCTGAGCTTTTCACTCTGTTTATATTTAGTGTTAACAGTTTCTGCAATTACACACCTGGATATAACTCTCGCTTTATTATTTCTGAGACTTGGAGGAGGTGTTTCTAGATTGTGTTTTGTAAACTGCTGCATAAATTGTAAATTACATCGAAATAATGGTCTATTTGAAGTACATATTGAGCGGCAGTACTGAACAGAGAGTGAGTGCAGTTTTTGTGCGAGTGTCTGTCACTGTGATACAGCAGTGGGGGGTCACAGTGCTGAGCACAGCGACATCCTCATACAAAAACCTCATGGAAAGAGATTGCTCAAATTGGTAATCAGTATCACGGCAGGATTTTCAAAGTAAACGCGGCTTCAGTGAAATAATGTGTGGAAGTAATATTAGTTTGTGAAAAGGTATAAAAATCTTCCCATAAAATCTATATTTACCGATATGCTAAATCTACACAGAGAGTTTAAAAGCATTCCGATCCCCTTTATAAATACAATGACCAGGACAAGCTGAAATATCTCACTCATTCGCTCGTGGATGAGGCAGAATCAGATTTTTGAGACAGCAGTGAAATTAAACAGTTAGCAGTCGGGCACAGTATTTGTCATGCTGTGTCTCACTGTGATAACTGGGGGGCTACTGGGGACAAGGGACCATGGTGACGGTGACTGCAGGTAAGAACCATGCCTTTAAATAGTCAGTGTTTTATTTGAGTTTTTGTTTTATACTTTTTCTCGATTTTATTAATTCATTCGTTCAATGTAATGTGGTTTGGTGGATTCTGTGCTGAAAATCTTTTCAATGTTTCATGTGATCCTGCTTAAAATGGGGGTTATAGAATTCTACTGTTAATTGACAAAAGATGATACTGAGTGATTCAGTCTCTTGTTGTGATTTGGTGTTTATCTGCTGAGGACATTGTGTGGCTGGGTTACTATAAATGCCTTCCTTTTGTTAAACAGTTCGGCGTTTCTTCAATGTTTAATCTCGGTGACATCTAGTGGCTGCGAGTTGCACCATCTACTGCACAAGTGTTTAAAATCTAACCCAATATTAACAAAATGTGTTAAAGTTTCTGCTTTAATGTTGCGAACATGTTCCGCTTAATCACAATCTGGTTTTGTTATGTCATTGTTGTGCTCATTTTAATCATTAGTTGCTTTGGTGATGGTCAGGTTGGCTGGATTTTAAATTGAGATTTTCTGCCAATGTGAAATTTGATTCTGTTGCAACTGTTTGTAGAATTGAGCTGCTTCTGCATGAACCGGGGTTCAGTCCCTCAGTGCTGCGTGTTTCTGGTGAGGAGGTTGTCTGTCTGGGTGACTTTGAATAAGTAAAATTTGTGAAATGGTTCGGAGATTCTGCATTGTTTACACTCGGTGACACTGAGCTGTTACACATTTTGTGATTGAATACAAACAGTCTGCGGGTTTTAAACTACTTGACGTGTGCCTGCAGACAGAAATCAGGCAGGCTTTATTGTATTTGTATTTTTTTTAAATCGGAGCTGATAAGTGCAGGTTAAACCAAACCACGGTTTATGCCACTCGTCCAAAACATAGTTTGCCACTGCATTCACAATTTGGGATACATGCCATGTTTAACCTCGGTGGCATCTGACGGCTGCAGCTTTTACCCACCCAATATTTAAATATGTTTGAAATCTGTTTGAAATATGACCCAATATGAATAGAATGTGGTAAAATTTCAATATTAATTTGTTGGACATATTCCACCTCCTCGCAATGCTATTGCTCTTATTCCAAATTTCTGTTTAGTTCAATCATTCATATATTTGGTGACGAGCTGGTTTACCGGATTGAATATTGAGATTTCCTTGCAATCATATTTTTGATTTTGTTGAATGGATAATTGAGTTGCGTCCCCGTGAAACGGATTCATTCCCTCATTGATGTGTTTTGGTGTGTTTCTGTTGAGGAGGTTCTGTTGTTAGGTCACTAAGAATGTTTAAAATGTGTGAAATGTTTTGGTGTTTCTGCATTGTTTAAACTCGGTGGCACTGAGCGGTTACACGTTTTCTGGTTAAATGCAAATAATCTATGAGTTTGAAAATCCTTGTAGGAAGAAAATAAGCAGGTTGTGAAAGAAATAAAATAAAGGTATTACAGCATTTTTATAAATTTTAACTAACTCTTAGAAATTAAAATAAATCATGTCTTACAACGTTCAATCGGACACTAAGTAGTTGCTGCAAAAACAAACTTCTCATTAACAAGTTTGACAGTAAAATTAATATAAATCAAACTGTTATTAATCGGTAACATAACTACATATTCACAAAAGATTATTTTCTATTCATATCATTTCGCATTAATCGGCTTTAATAGTTCTGCTGTGCTTTGCATACAATTAACATGACCAAAAAAGTTTCTCGGCTGGAAATATTTTGTGATAATTCCAGAAACTATTTCACTGATAACATGCTGTTTCCACAGCAGCGCTCAGTTCAACAAGATACTTTGCATTAATTGTTATATCCCCGATGAAGTTCGCATTCACTTAAATATGAGTTTTGGTGAATAATTGGCAATAAAACGCTATTTGGCAATTTTTGTGCCCGATTATTACATTGTTTCTGTGCAGGCGCAGCATTCCTTCCAAGTAATTTGTAGTTGGATGCAGAGATAATTAATCACTAATCTCATCTCAAAATTTGTGAAATGGTTTGGTGTTTCTCAATTGTTTCTGTATTGTTTCAACTCGGTGATCCTGAGCGGTTACACTTTTTCCCGCTAAATGAAAAAAACAAACTGCGTTTAAACATCCTTGTCAGGATAAAACAAACTGGTATCGGAAAAAATAAAACAAATATATATTTGAGCATTTTATTCATGTTAACTGATGCTTGCAGATTAAAGTAAATCATGAATTACAATTCTTACTGCGTCACTGTATCTCTGTTAGGGACATTACACTACCCTGGATCGGTTATATCTGATGTGCACATTTTCAGAAAAAAAAATATTTTTTGCCTAGTTTTCGAGATTTGAGATAGACAGGGAGAAATAGTTAAAATTCGAAGGGAATTTTGAAATGAATATCAGTTTAATTTAAAAGAAGTTATTGATTTTTGTTGTTGTAGTTGGAAAATTGATCAATTAGAATCTCACAGTTTAAATAAATTTGACAGAGTGAACACAGTTTTCTGACAGGTGGAATTCGCTAACACTAAACAATTGTTCATATAATGGTGTTTGAATTGTCGTAAGGTGTCAACAGAAACTGGCTCGAGATTTACAATTTAAGACTTGAAATTCAATTAATTAATTTTTTATAATATTATCATATTTTTATATGAGTAATATTTGCGCTGCATTTAATAATAACATCCTGTCTCCCATTACTGCTGAACATAGAATAGAATTATTGGATGAATAAATGACAGAATGGAAGAATTGATTCTATTTGAGCATTGTGTTTAATTAGTATTAAATATTATACTGAAGAGAAAGTCTCGACTTATTTTGTGCATCATGTTTCAGTGTTGCAGAGGATTTGAATCAATTGTCCTCATTGTGTTTTTCATTGTTTAATTCAGAACTTCTTAATTTAAACAATATGTTCAGTAATTAAATTATATGGATGGTCCAAATTATTAAATCTCGGAAGCAGCTTCATTGACCTCAAACTGCCAGGCCGTTACAGTATATACAAAGTCAGAAACATGCATTCTTAACACGTTTGCAGGTTATAATAAGGCATTTGGAGTAAAAGTGGAAATGAAAAAACATGACAATGTTATTCGATTGAAGCAAATGAATTACAGATGTCTGAATCTTTCCATTCAGTAATTTGAAGTTTATCGTTTAATATTTAATTGGAACCTAATTACTTCACAATGTTCGAGGCAGGGAAAGTTTTGAATGATTGAAAACTGATTTTATTAGGGAGTACAAATCAGCTAACAGGAAAAGTAACCGGCAATTAACAAAACAAAATATAATATTGGTGCTAATTAATTCAAAACAAAATACCTTGAATAATGCACGGGCGTGCAAAGTATCATCCGTTTCAGAGAATGTTTAATTGTATCGAAAATGAATTCAGAAACAAAACCTTTCTTTCATCAGCTATGCTTAGCTCGATAAGGTGTTTTACCTCGAATATTTTGTTGATTACATTTAATTAAGAAATTAGATCGAATCAGGTAATGATTTTCAATGTAAATGTTTCTTGGTTTATTTAATCCTTACTGTGTCACTGTATCTCTGTCGGGGACATTGAACTGTCCTGAATCTGTTATTTTTGATTCCTAATTTTCAGCGAAATTACATTTTTACATAGTTTTCGAGAAGTGAGACAGGCAGAGAGACATAATTAAAAATCGACAGGAGTTTTGAAATGAATATCAGTTTTATTTAAAAGAGGTTATTGATTTTCTGTTGTAAATTGATCATTGATCAATTAGAATCAAACAGTTTGAATTAAATTGACTGATTGATCATCCCTACCCGCTGGAAAATCGATTGTTGCACCGTTTGTGTCTGTTCTGTTTCTGCGCGCGTGGTCACCGTGTTGGGGCCAGGAAACTGCCTGACTGGTTGTAAAACTGCTGGTTCCTTCTGCTGTATTTCAGGGAGTGAAATTTGATTTATTTCTTCAATAAACTGGTATCTGTGAGAAATGTGACAGTTTGACTTGATGTTTGGCTCGGCGTCTCAGAAATGAGATCCCTAAAGCATATTGTGACCATCAGAGAGAGCAGAAACGTCAGATTGTAGAGGGAGATTTGGATGATTTTTAACCAGTCATGTACCGGCCTTGGGAATGTTCGATGAGCAAATACAAAGTGAGATTTACTATATTATGCTCCGTAGTAAAGCAGTCCATGACCTGTTTGGTATGACAGTTGAAGGTTCAAATTCATTTGCATCTTATTTTTAATCTTCTAAAGCTATTTTAGAGTCATTTGCTCGGCCAGAAGCTTTAATCATCAATAATTGTTCCTTGAGAAAGTGTTGATATGAAGCATCCTTGAATAACTGCAATCAATATGCTGCAGGCATCCGCCGTGCTGTTAGGCGGAAGTTCCAGGATTTTGACCCAGAAGGAACTGAGGTATTGTTTCAAGTCAGGATGGTGTGTGTCTTGGAGGGGAGCTTGCAGGTGGTAGTGTTCATATGTGGCTGCTGCCCTTATCCTGTTAGGATATAAAGGCAACGGGTTTGGACAGTGTTTACTATGGAGCCTTGGTGAGTTGCTGCAGTGCGTCTTGTATATAATACACACTACTGTCACTGCTTGTTAGTGATGGAGAGAGAGAATAGGGTGAATGAGGGGGCGGATAATCCTGTGGGTGGCTTTGCCCTGGATTGTGTCAAATTTCTTGAGTTTTTACAGGTTTCCCTCATTGAGGAAAGAGGAAATTATTCAATTGCGACGAATTGCGAAAGATTTAAATGTTTTTCCAACCCTTGGCCCGCGCTCCGTATTGTGCTCACTTGTCACTCCCACTTACTGTGTGAATGGGTGAGTATGTGTGGAGTGAGTGTGTTTTCCAGACTGAATCAGCCAAATAGAAACTTATACACATCACACACTCTCACACACATAAATACTCTCATATTCTCTCACACATGCACACACACACACATACATACTCACACTTACTTTCTCTCTCATACGGTCTCTCTTACACACCCATACACATTCTCTCTCTCACGTTACTCATACACTCTCTCAATACAAATACATACATCGTCTCGCTCTCTCCATCAATCTCTCACATCCCCATACACAAAAGCGCTCACATCCCCACACACACACCCATTCTCTCTTATACACAGACACACACTCTCACATAAGCACAGTCTCACACTCTCGCGCACGCACTCTCACATGCACTCTCTCTCTTCCACTCTCTGTCACACACGCTCAAGCTGTCTCACATTTCTTCACATGCTCTCTCACAATTCCTCTTGCACACGCATCTCTCGCTCTCACACACACGCACATATTTCTATTTTTCTTGCGCACACTATCTCACACCTCTACATTCTTGTTCTCACACACTGGCTCTCTCACAATCACTCTCTCACAAACATAGAACATGCACACACTCTAACACACATTCTTACACACAGACACAGTCTCTCACATAAGCACAGTCTCGCGCACACATTCTCTCTCTCACACACACACATGCACTATCCCTCTCACATTCCCTCTTCCGTACACTCTCACTTCGTCTCACACACATTCCCATGCTCTCTCTCACTCATACGAACACAGTCAGGATGGACGGCCCCCTCGATCGCCCGCTGCCTGGACCGGTAAATGGCGCGTTTCGCCAGGCCCAGGAGCAGGTTCACGAGGAGGTCGCCATCCCGACCCTCCCCTCTCCGCACCGGGTGTCCGTAGATCAGGAGCGTGGGACTGAAGTGCAAACAAAACATCAATAAAAGGATCTTTAGAAAAACATAAAGGGAGTGCAGCCTAAGACACTCAACATAGACATGGTCCACGGACTCCACAAGGCCACAGAAAGGGCAGTCTTCGGAGCCCGTGAACCAGTGAACCCTACGGTTGTGCGGAACTGCTGCATGCATCACCCTCCACTCCAGGTCCCCGACGTAATTGGGGGAGATCCCTCCGTAGAGGGACCTCCAGCGGGGACCTCCGCCGCCCGGCGGCAACAAGGCCCGCCAAGGTGTATCCGGGCGACAGGCGAGGAGGCGGTAGTGGAGGGTGTGCAGCAGCAGCCCGCACAGGAAACGCCTCCGCGCGGTAGAAAAAGGCACGGAGGGCATTTCCGCGAGGCGGCTCAGGCTGTGGGGCTCCTCACCCAGGGGAGGGGGCTGAGGCTTTGGGCCAATGTGGAATTCCGCCCGAACAGGGGAACGCTCGGGCGGGATCCCACCGCACGCCTGCGCCGTCTCAAGTTTGCGTGCAGTTTCGGGGCCGAGCGCGACCGTCCTAAGGTCTAGGATGGCTTTGGCCGCGCGCCATACGGACGTCCCTGCGCGCTCAGCCAGCACGGGGGGACTCATCCAGCCCGCTCCTCCGCCATCGAGCACGTCCCCGATTCTGGTCACCCCGGCGTCCACAGCCCCCCTCTCCGCCGGTCTGCGCCTTCACAAGACTCTGGAGACAATGGGTAAAGAGAGATAGAGAGTGAGAGATGGATTCATATCTATACATGATGAGAGAGAGAGAGATTGCCCCAATACAAACATCGCTCCCCAACCTCTCTATCCCCCTCCCCAGCAACGATCTGAAGCTAAATTAATGTCACAACATTACTGCCATCTTTTACCCAAAACTTAGCTTCAGACCGTGTCCCTCTATATTTAACCAACCCGTCTCTGACATCTCCTCCAGTCACACAACCCTGTGAGATGTCTGCACCGCTCTAATTGTGGCATCGTGAGCGTTCCACATGCAACATGACTTGCATCGATAAACTCTCATCTCCAACATTTCAATTGAAATTTCAAAGCTCAATGGCTTTGAAGCCGAATGGTCCAGATTGCCATGGCCTTCAATGTGAACAAGTTGTTTGTGATGTGACTACAGAGGTTGTCTCGGAAACAATGACTGAACACAGGGGCTGAATGTGAGAAGCTGAAGTTTCCACTTGAAGACATTCCCAGTGTCTCTGAGCAGCTGAACTGGGGAAGCCTTTGGGCAGAGACTGTGCTGCTGCTATTGCCCTTCCTGGCCACCAGGCGTCGCTGTGACGCTGCCGGGGGCTGCCTGTGCGCATGTGCGGGACGGGAATGCTCCCAGAGGTCAGCGCGCGGGACGCCGCCGCATTGATGCCGTCTCCCCTGGCAACGCAATATGGCCGCTGGCCGCCTCCCTTGGCAACGCAAAATGGCCGCCGGCGGTGGGTGTCATTGCTGCGCATGCGCAGTGAGGTCTCTCTGCAGCCATTGTCCAGGTTGCCCCCAGTGGATGGGGTTGGGATTGTGCAGCAGATGGAGCAACAATCCCAGTTTCAATAGGGGGACAGAAGCTGCAATGCTGCCCCCTGTTGGTCACTTCTCCCAGTCTCAGCATTGCAGAGTGTTTAAACAAGAGTGCATTGTCACAGCAGCACCTTGACCTTCAGTTTCAGTTTATTTATTAGTCTCAGAAGTAGGCTTACATTAACACTACAATGAAGTTACTGTGAGAATCCCCTAGTCGCCCACACTCCGGCGCCTGTTCGGGTTACACTGAGGGAGAATTTAGCATGGCCAATGCACCCTAACCAGCACATCTTTCAGACTGTGGGAGGAAACCGGAGCACCCGGAGGAAACCCACGCAGACACGGGGAGGGGACAGCCCGGGGGAAAGCTCCATTCCAACTGTCCCTGGAGTGTCAGATTAACCTGGGTCACTCACGCACCCCCCGGCTAAGACTCACCTCCCTCAGACAGTGAGACCCTCCTGTATCACTCACCTTACTGTAGTCACATACCCTCAGACTCAGCACTGGGCCCTGGGCGTGTTCTTTAAATGCTGCGACCTATCGTGGAGGAAAGAATTGGGAGGATTTTGATTTGATTTGATTTATTACTGTCGCATGTATTGGGATACAGTGAAAAGTATTGTTTCTTGTATGCTGTACAGACAAAACATACCGTTCATAGAGTACATCGGGGAGAAGTAAAAGAGAGGGTGCAGAATGTAGTGTTGCAGTCATAGGTAGGGTGTAGAGAGAGATAAATCTAATATGTAGCAGGTCCATTCAAAAGTCTGAGGGCAGCAGGAAAGTTCTTGAGTCGGTTGGTACGTGATCTCAGACTTTGTATCTTTTTCCTGACGGAAGAAGGTGGAAGAGAGAATGTGTGCATGAGGTCCTTAATTATGCTGGCTGCTTTTCTAAGGCCGCGGGAAGTGTAGACAGAGTCAATGAATGGGAGGCTAGTCTGCGTGATGGACGGGGCTACATTCACGACCTTTTGTAATTTCTTGCAGTCTTGGACAGAGCAGAAACCATACCAAGCCGTGATACAGAAAGGATGCTTTCTATGGTGCATCTGTAGAAGTTGGTGAGAGTCGTAGCTGACATGCCAAATTTCCTTAGCCTCCTGAGAAAGTAGACGTGTTGGTGGGCTTTCTCAATTATAGTGTCGGCATGGGGGGGACCAGGACAAGTTGTTGGTGATCTGGACACCTAGAAACTTGAATGACAAGTTGTCATAGTGTCATAGATGTTTACAGCATGGAAACAGGCCCTTTGAATGACAAGTTGTCATAGTGTCATAGATGTTTACAGCATGGAAACAGGCCCTTTGGCCCAACTTGTCATGCTGCCCTTTTTCTTTTAACCCCTCAGCTGGTCCCAATTCCCCACATTTGGCCCATATCCCTCTACATCTATCTTACCCATGTAACTGTCTAAATGCTTTTTAAAAGATAAAATTGTGTCCATCTCTACTACTACCTCTGGCAGCTTGTTCCAGACGCTCATCACTCTCTGTGTGAAAAGATTGCCCCTCTGGACACTTTTGTATCTCTCCCCGCTCACCTTAAACCCATGCCCTCGAGTTTTAGACTCCCCTACCTTTGGGAAAAGATATTGACTATCTATTGTGTGTCAACCATAGAATAGCCACAGAATGAAGGAGGCCATTCAGCCCATTCAGCTGGTGTCGACTCTCTGCTAGAGCAATCGAGCCAGTCCCACTGCTCCACCTTGTCCCTGGAGCCCTGCAAATCTTTTCCCATCAGCTTCCCATCCCATTTCCTCCGGAAAGACAGCGAGGAGCAGAGAGGAAAGAGGGACTTGGGGAATGGAAAGTTTCATCTGATGTTCTTGTTGGCAGATGCTCTGTGGCGGATAAAGCTGGCAGCCTCCTCCAGAAAGCAGCACAGAGTGAATGGAAGGGGCAGAATGTGAGTGAGATGAGACACGAGAGAGAGAGAGGGGTGAAAGCTTTCTGTTTGTCAGCAAAAAGCACAATGGTGGCCCTGTGTCCTTCAGGGAGCGGCCCAGGCCTCGCTCAAAGCCTGCCCTGTCCTCACACTCACTGGGAGACGGCCATTTCTAACATGTTGTCCATGTTTCTGAGCTGACACTGAGACAAACACAACAACAGCAACCACTGTCCGGACAAGTCCTCACGGAGAATGAAATGTCCAAAGCCACTTCAAAGGAAGATTGCGCGGCAGGATTTGTCCCCGAGCTGTGGAGGGAGAGATTTGGATGGATGACCAGAAGCTGGGTCAGTGAGGTTGTGTTTTAGCAATGGAGGTCTAGAGAACAGAAAAGGCCCTTCGGCCCATTGCATCTGTGCCGGCCAAAGACAAATCACCCAACTTGGCTCACGGCCTGGTAAGCCTTGGCATTGCAAATGCATAGCTAAGCACTTCCTAAATGTTCTGAGGGTCTCTGCCTCCACCACCCTTTCAGGCAGAGAGTTCCAGACTCCCACCACCCTCTGGGTGAAAAAGGTTTTCCTCACATCCCCTGTAAACCTCCTGCCACTTACCCTAAATCTATACCCCCTGGTCATTGATCCCACCACCAAGGGGAAAGCTTTCTTCCCATCTACTCTATCGATGTCCCTCATAATCTTATCCACCTCCATCATGTTCCCCCTCAGCCTCCTCTGCTCCACGGAAAACAACCCCAGGGTGGAATCTTATCACCGTTCAGGCCGGCAGGATTTTCCCACCCCACTGCAGTGAAAGGAGGTTTGGCTGGACACCAGATTCTCCGACCTCGCTGAGCGGGAGTGTGGCGTCAACAGGTGGTAAGATCACACCCTCAGTCTATAAAATCTCTCCTCAGTTCGAGTGGCGGCACGGTAGCACAATGGTTAGCACTGCTGCCTCACAGCGCCAGGGACCCAGGTTGAATTCCGGCCTCGGTTTACTGTCTGTGTGGAGTTTGCACATTCTCCCCGTGTCTGCGTGGGTTTCCTCCGGGTGCATTGTCCATGCAAAATTGCCCTTAGGGTCCCACGATGTATAGGTTAGGGGGATTAGCGGGAAAACACGTGGGGTTACGGGGTAAGCCTGGGTAAGAGTCCGTGCAGATTTGATGGGTCGAATGGCCTCATTCTGGACTGTAGGGATTCTATGATTCTATGCACTAAAACTCTCCAGGCCAGGCAACATCCTGGTGAATCTCCTCTGCACCTTTTCCAGTGCTATCACATCCCTCCTATCCTGTGCATTCCACAACTGCACAATGTTTCAATGAGGGGCGGCACAGTGGTTAACACTGCTGCCTCACAGCGCCAGGGACCCGGGTTTGATTCCTGGCTTGGGTCACTGTCTGTGTGGAGTTTGTACATTCTCCCCGTGTCTGCATGGGTTTCCACCGGGTGCTGCGGTTTCCTCTCACAGTTCGAAAGACGCGCTGGTTAGGTGTATCAGCCATGCTAAATTCTCCCCAAGTTGCCCAAACAGGCGCCAGAGCATGGCGACTACGGATTTTCCACAGTAACTTCATTGCAGTGTTAATGTAACCCTACTTGTGACACTAATAAACAAACTTTTAAACCTGATACTCGATTCCCCCATGTTGGCCTTGTTCTGTGATAATAAATGCGGATGTTTAGATTATTCAATAGTTCTTTAAGGACAGCAGACACAGGGAAAAAAAACATGTGACTCTGTACACAACAGATATATTTCAAGGGGATATTGCAGCCAGCTGTATCTGAGTGGCAGTAATCTTCCCTCAGAATCAGACAGATTGTGGGTTCAGCTCAGAGCCTCAAATACTAGGCCCTTAGCATCGATCAGAGACTCCGCGCACAGCATGATGGGAGAGCGGACAAAGGAAAGTGGTGTTGAATTTGTGAGCCTTGTTTTGTGGAAAGCTTTAGTGTTTGGTCAGAATGTTAATTTTTGAGTGGACCTACCATACATTAAGCTGATCTTTCTCTATACCCTATCGGTAACTGCTCTCCTCTCCTTCTCCCGAATGAACTCTATGAACGGTATGTTTTGTCTGTGTAGCGTGCAAGAAACAATACTTTTCACCGTGTCCCAATACATGGGATAGGGCGACATGGTGGACAGTGTTTAGCACTGCTGCCTCACAGCACCAGGATTCAATTCTCGGTTGGGAGTTGAGTTTGCACATTCTCCCTGTGTCTGCATGGGTTTCCTCCGGGTGCCCCGGTTTCCTTCCACAGTCCAAAGATGTGCAGATTAGGTGGAATCTGAGACGCTACAGAAGCAGGGTAAAGATTTGAAAATGAAGTGTTTCTCACCCACTTTTAAAAGACAATCCACATTCGCACCAGTCACATTTCACACACTCTGCTCAGTCCTGTGTTGGGGGGTGTTTAGTGCGGGATCAGTGTTTGCTTTTCTCAAACCGCAGTGATATTCCCAACTTATCAAGGGCAAGAGGTTTCAGTGTTTAAACATGTAAACATTACAAAACTAAACCAAACAGAAAGTGATGAGGCCTCACACCTTCAATGGAGTCATCTTCGCTCAGAGTCAGAGAGATTGTGGGTTCAGGTCAGAGCCTGAAATACTAGGCCCTTAGCATCGAGACACACAGAGACAGAGAAACACAGAGACAGAGACAGATACAGAGAAATGCAGAGACAGAGAGACACACACAGATACATAGAGAGATATACACACAGAGGCAGAGAGAGAGACACAGATCCAGAGAAGTACAGAGACAGAGAGACACACAGATACACAGAGAGATAGAGACAGAGAGACACACACACATAAACACACTAACAGAGAAATACAGAAAGAGAGTTTGGCAAAGTCAGATTTAATTTTCCATTCAATATTTATTTAAAAATTCAGAGAATATTTGACAGGAAAATTGATTTTAAAGTTAACAAAAGTGAATCTGACCTTTGAGCTTCACAATGAGATCAGACCCCACCCGCTCTGAGCTGCCCAATATCTGTACAGCTGTACCAGACACCAGAAAGAGAAAACCAGAGCTCAACATCACGGGAAATGAACAATTGTGAATAAGGAACGAGAAAAGTTATTAATTTATACCTGAGATTTAAACTACAGGAAAACTATTAACTACAATTACATTACAACAAAAGTTACCTTCTACATTTCACACTGAAAACTGAACTACCGCCCACAATTGTCTCAGTGACAGATTCAGAATGATAAACTGAGAGAATTTCACTGTTGGAGTCACCGACAGCAGATATTGTATTTGTGTCAATCAGAAAGCTTAATAATCAGCTGAGGGAAATCTACACCGTCCAAAATTCAACCCATCACTTGATCTGTAAAAGAAAGATACAATAAAGAAGCAGATGTTTATGATGCGGGACATTAATGTTAGAGTTTTTAATCAATGAATCATTTAGAGATTTTTCAAATCCCTTCTGTCAGTTTGACAATCCACTCTGACACCAGTCACATTTCACACTCTCTGCTCAGTCCTGTGTTGGGGGGGTGTTTAGTGTGGGATCAGTGTTTGCTTTTCTCAAACCGCAGTGATATTCCCAACAAGGACAAGAGCAATGTAAAGATTTCAGAACAAAACCAGACAGAGAGTGATGAGGCCTCACACCTTCAATGTAGTGATTCCCCCAATCTTTCCTTTTGTATATTGTTTCCTTCCTCTGTCTGAAGTATTGGAGACGTCGACATCACTGAAACAATACAATCTCTCGGGACAATCACTGTAAACAGCTTCTGGAAACAAATTAACACTTTAATCACCCAAAAAGCTGAATGTCCATTCAAACACCTCCCTCCCCATATCCCTGTAAATGCAAAGATAACTCCCATTTCCCCAAAGCAGGAAGATGTGAAATGGAAACATCTTCAGCTTTTTACACACTGCACTTTTCCACGGACCAAAATGTTTCAAAACATTTGCTGAAGTTTTGTTTTAAACTCTTTATCAATGTCCTTCCAGGTTTAGTGTGAAGGTTTGTGTTCCACACTGAGCCCCTCTCAGTCTCCACACGGAGCTTGTGTGTGTGCTGATGCTCCTGTCATTTTGGATGGATACTGTGTGAAGCTGCATTCTCTCCCAGTGAGTTTCTGATCTACTTCACTCTCTCTGCGGCTGGAGCAATGCCCAGCAGGCAGCAGAGGATGGCAGTGTATCACTGTCAGCACAATATAGACAAACAGCCTTCAGCAAGAGAGGCTTTGACCCTTTTTCAAACCAAATCCCCAATTTGATGTTTCCAGCTGCGCTGTTTACAATGCTGCTGAATATTGTGTGTCTTTGGTAAACTGGGATGTGTAGCATTCAGTCACATTAAGTGGTCAATAAATACGTCAACACTGTGTATATCTTTCTGTGTGTGTGTGTCAGCGTGCATGTGTGTCAATGTATTTAAATCTCAAAGGAAAATAGGAGCAGGTGTAGGCCATTTGACCCATCGATACTGCGCCAGCATTCAAACAGATCATGGTGCACGTACGCACACAAAACACGCACACACCAACACACACAAAACACGCACACACACAAAGCACGCACACACAAACACACACAAAACACGCACACACACAAAGCACGCACACACAAACACACATAAAACACGCACACACACAAAACACGCACACACACAAAACACGCACACACAACAAACACACATAAAACACACACAAATCACACACACAAACACAATAAACACACACACACCAAACACACAGTTAGCACTGCTGCCTCACAGTGCCAGGGACTCGGGTTCCGTTCCCACCTTGGGTCACTGTCTGTGCGGAGTTTGCACGTTCTCCCCGTGTCTGCGTGGGTTTCCTCCGGGTGCTCCGGTTTCCTCCCACAGTCTGAAAGACGTTCTGGTTCGGGTGCATTGGCCGTGCTAAATTGTCCCTCCGCGTCAGGGAGACGAGCTTGGGTAAATGCATGGGGTAATGGGGATAGGGCCTGAGTGGGATTGTGGTCGGTACAGACTCAATGGGCCAAATGGCCTCCTTCTGCACTGTAGGAGTCTAGGATTCTATGAAAACACACAGAAACAGATATTCTCACCCAGTAACACTCAGACGCACACAGTAATAAACACACACGGAAACATGTCCACGCACACACACAAACACGCATGCACACACACACACACACAAACATACACACACACAAACACACACACAAACACACACACACAGGTTCCTATTTTATTTCACACAATCGATTTGCCTCTTGAACATGCTGAATGATTGGGCTTCCACATCCCCCTGGAATAGAAAATTCCAAAGATTCACCACCCTCTGAGTGAAGAAATTCCTCCTCATCTCAGTCTTCAATGGTCTGCCCCTGATTCTGAGATTGTGTCCCCTGGTTCTAGTCTCACCAGCCAGGGGAAACATCCAATCTACATCCACCCTGTCACACCCTGGAAGAATTTTAAGTCTGTTTCAATGGGATCGCCTCTCATTCTTCAAGGGTTCAAGGCCGACTTCCGGACTTGATGGCCATGGAAGGTGTGCTCATAACGGGGCCAAACAGCTGGATTATCAAACAGTAAATCCTGCCGGATCATGTATCAGTAAACTCTGCCCGAAACCTCTCTCAGTTATTACAATCTGGGCCTTGTATCAGTAATCTCTGCCCTAAACCTCTCTCAGTTATTACAATCTGGGCCTTGTATCAGTAATCTCTGCCCTAAACCTCTCTCAGTTATTACAATCTGGGCCTTGTATCAGTAATCTCTGCCCGAAACCTCTCTCAGTTATTACAATATGGGCCTTGTATCAGTAATCTCTGCCCGAAACCTCTCTCAGTTATTACAATCTGGGCACTGTATCAGTAAACTCTGCCCGAAACCTCTCTCAGTTATTACAATCTGGGCACTGTATCAGTAAACTCTGCCCGAAACCTCTCTCAGTTATTACAATCTGGGACTTGTATCAGTAATCTCTGCCCTAAACCTCTCAGTTATTACAATTTGGGCCTTGTATCAGTAATCTCTGCCCGAAACCTCTCTCAGTTATTACAATTTGGGCCTTGTATCAGTAATCTCTGCCCTAAACCTCTCTCAGTTATTACAATCTGGGCCTTGTATCAGTAAACTCTGCCCGAAACTTCTCTCAGTTATTACAATCTGGGCCTTGTATCAGTAAACTCTGCCCGAAACCTCTCTCTGTTATTACAATCTGGGCCTTCTATCAGTAAACTATGCCCGAAACCTCTCTCAGTTATTACAATCTGGGACTTGTATCAGTAATCTCTGCCCTAAACCTATCTGTTATTACAATCTGGGCTTTGTATCAGTAATCTCTGCCCTAAACCTCTCTCAGTTATTACAATCTGGGACTTGTATCAGTAATCTCTGCCCTAAACCTCTCTCAGTTATTACAATCTGGGCTTTGTATCAGTAATCTCTGCCATAAACCTTTCTCAATTATTACAATCTGGCCTTTGTATCAGTAATCTCTGCCTGAAACCTCTCTCAGTTATTACAATCTGGGCCTTGTATCAGTAATCTCTGCCCTAAACCTCTCTCAGTTATTACAATCTGGGCCTTGTATCAGTAAACTCTGCCCGAAACCTCTCTCTGTTATTACAATCTGGGCCTTGTATCAGTAATCTCTGCCCTAAACCTCTCTCAGCAATTACAATCTGGGCCTTGTATCAGTAATCTCTGCCCGAAACCTCTCTCAGTTATTACAATCTGGGCCTTGTATCAATAATCTCTGCCCTTCAGCTGATTGGAGAATATCATTGTGAATATTACTGAGTTTGGGATGTAATATTTTCCTGCTGTTGCCAATATGGCTATTTTTAACATAGTTTCTGGGATCCTCCAGTCTCCCCTCAGCAGCTTTCTGGGCAGTGAGAGGTGACACACCGTTCACTAGCAGGGGGAGTTTTTGGTCCTGTCGCTGTCAATGGGATTTCCCATTGAAGTCACCTCACGCTAGCAGGAAACCAGAGGCAGGGGAACGAGAGCAGAGAATTCCCCACGAGTGAACAGCCGGAGAATCCCGGACATTCGCTCCTTTCCCAGTTATCACTGCACTCAACCCAGTCGCTGTTTATACGCTCAGTTGTCTCAGTGAATACTACATTACACCATGCTGCTGTGGACACTACAATCAACCCTTTTTGAGTTCTCACTGTATTAATACCATGTATGGATTGATATTTCATTGGACAATGTGCTGGGTTAGATGAATATTTATTGATTCTTGTGATGTGGGTGTCACTGGCTAGGTCAGCATTTATTGCCCATTCCTAGTTGCCCTGGAGAAGGTGGTGGTGAGCTGCCGTCTTGAACCCGCTGCTGTCTATGTGGTGTAGGTACACCCACAGTGCTGTTAGGGAGGGGACCTGCTTAAATTATCACTGCATTTAACCATGTCACTCTTTATAAAAAATAATAGACCATGTCTGGGTAATGAATGTGGAGCATGTCTCCATTTCTCTTTACCTCAGCACTGTATCTGTGTATATAACACTTTATACAGTTTCAATGTTATTTATTAGTGTCACAAGTAGGCTTACATTAACACTGCAATGAAGTTGCTGTGAAAATCCCCTAGTTGCCACACTCCGGCGCTGTTCGGCTTCACTGAGGGAGAATTTAGCATGGCCAATCCACCGAACAGCATGTCTTTCAGACTGTGGGAGGAAACCGGAGCACTCGGAGGAAACCCAGACACGGGGAGAACATGCAGACTCCACACAGACAGTGACGCAAGTCGGGAATCGAACCCGGGTCCCTGGCGCTGAGAGGCTGCAGTGCTAACCACTGTGCCACCCCTAGAAACTAGATACAGTTTCTCTTCTTAATGCATGGGGCCAACCCTCTGTATATACTACAATTGGTCTTTACTTAGTTATTGCTTCACTCAACTATGTCACTGTTTCCAATGCACTCAGTGAAGTCACAGTTATTGACGCACGCAGCCATGCCTCTATCTACACCACACCCGACAATTTCTAAGCTGTTGCTGCACTTCCCCAGGAATAGATTTGATCTGTTTCTCTTACATTCAGCATCATCGGAGATACTGCTGTGTTCGGCCTTGTTTCATTCATTACTCAACTCACCTGTGTCTCAGTTTTATTTTACACAAGTTCCTGTCTTTCTTATTCCTACATTTTACCCTGTTTCAGTTGTTACTGCACTGAAAAATCTCTCTGTTAGGTAGACAGAGAAAGAGAGTCAGCTGGATGGATAGACGAATATTCCTTTAAAGTTATATATTTGTGTGGGTCAGCTGGTGCCACCACTCTTGTTTGGAACAGTTTTTGTTTGGTCTTGTTACCAGCTATTGGGTGTTGTGTGAAATGTCCAATTGCTCCAGTATTGTGTGTGTAATATTGGTGTTGAAAGATTGGGTGAATTTCACTCGAGTCTCTTGGAGATGAGCAGAAATTGAGGAAGGGAAATAAAGTTGAACATCCGTAAAGGGAAAGTGACCACAGTCCCAGATGACGATCTGCTGCTCTCCCCTTTGAGGGGGAGAACTCACTGGCGGTGATTTACCACACCTCAGGCCAGGGGAAAGGTTGAAAGGGTTGGGCTTTCATGACGTGTTGGAGACTTTGTGCATCTCAAACCCACTGTCCAGCCAACTGAGTGAACCAACTTCCATATTGCCACATTTCAATGCATGTTGCACAACCTGGTCACAAACGATTGCATTGGAGATTACTCACTGATATTGGGATTGATCTGTGACAATTCTCACAGTCGCGTATGTGTGTGTGTTTGTGTGTGTGTGTGTGTGTATGTATGTTTCTGTCTGTGTGCATATTAGTGGATATGCTTTTACAGATTTCCAGAGTGAGAGAGAGCGAGAGATGCAGAGACCAACAGATGACAGGGTCAAGGAGAGTGAGAGAAAGAGAGAGCCAGATTGAGAGAGGCACTGAGAGACAATGTCTGTCCAAATCCTCTTGAAGCCACTTTGCATTTTCCTCACAACTCACATTCCCACCGAGCTTCGTGTCATCCGCAAACTTGGAAATATTACATTAGGTCCCCACATCCAAATCATTGATGAACATTGTGAACATCTGGGAACAAAGTCCAGATCCTTGTGGCACAGCCGGCCGACACAAGACGGAGAAATCATCTGGCCGGGAACACAACAGCGACATTTTTCAGGGAAGCTCGGAGCCAGCTGTGTCTCAGTGGATCATAATCTGACCTCAGAATCATTCCATTGTGGCTTCAGTTACAGCATCAAATTCTCGGCCAGGCTGGAAAACAAATCACTCCTCAAATCCCCAAATAAAACGGTCTGGGATCTGAACTTAAAATGCTGTAACTGATCATGGAGGAAAGGGTGGGGTCTAATAGACACTGAGAAGATAACTTGCATCTGAATCATAGAACGGTGACAGCACAGGAGGCCATTCAGCCCCATCAAGCCAGTGCGACACTCTGCAAGAGCAATGTCACTATTCCCACTCCTCCACCCTTTCCCCGTGACCCTGTAAATATTTCCCCTTCAGCTTCCCATTCAACTTCTCCTGGAAGTCCTTGATGGAATCTGCTTCCACCTCACCCTCAGACAGTACATTCCAGATACTGGACACTCACTACGTTAGAAACATTTCCTCATGTTGCCGCTGTCGCCATTTACCTGAATTCAGCATCCTCTGGTTTTCAACCTTTCCCCCAAGGTGCCGATTATCTCAAAGCCGATCCTCTCAGTCCCGGGACGTCCCTGCAGGAGTTCCTCAGGGTGAGTGTCCGAGGCCCCAACCATCTTCAGCCGCTCCATTACTGGCCTTCCCTCCATCACAAGGTCTGAAGTGGGGATGTTCGCTGATGATTGCACAATGTTCAGCACCATACGCAACTCCTCAGGTACTGAAACAGAAAATAAGAACAAACCAAACAGGTCAGGCAGCATCTGTGGAGAGAGAAACAGATTCTGGGACCAGGGGGACTGAGAGACAGGCAGATTGAGAAAAATATGCACACACTAACACTCACACAGACAGCCTAAAACTAAACAGATATATAATGGAGGAGGAATCCCTTCTCCCTCTGTAAATAGAGATTAACTCGATTACTCTTCCAAAAAGACAGCACATCTGGATGGGCAGAATAGTCTCCAATTCTACCCATGGTCCTTTTCTGATCTCCATTCTTCACATCTGCACACGTTGGCTTCAGCTCCAGTTTGTGAATGAAAGCAAACCCCTGTTCATTACAAATCCACTCAGCCTTTTCCCTCTGCTCTCTCCACACACAATCTACAAGACACAAACAGGAAACATGGATTCCAGGAGAGAAAGGTCACACCTGATCCTCCTCTCAATGGATTCGCTGTCGCCAGAGAGAACATTCCAGCTCCTTCAGAAAGTCACAACTGATTAATGTCAGGGACAGAATTGGAATGAATTAGACACAAGAGAGATGAAAGGTTTCTGCTCATCATAAAAAGCTAAAGAGTCACTCAATGTCATTAAGGGAGAGACCTCGCTGGTCTATCTTTGACCCAAGTCACACACTGACTCTGAATGTCCTCACAGCAACTTGGGGGATGGACATTTCTAAAGTACTATTCATGGCTTTAGGGTTTCCAAAAGTGTTTCACCCACAATGGAGCGCTTTTGAAATGTTGTCAGTGTTATTTAGGAAATAAGCAAACTTTTGACGCCACATGCATTGAGTTTAAAAATTGGCAAGCCATGTTGCAGCTTTATAGAACCATTGTTAGGCCGCACTTGGAATATAGTGTTCAATTCTGGTCGCCACACTACTAGAAGGATGTGGAGGCTTTGGAGAGGGTACAGAAAAGATTTACCAGGATGTTGCCTGGTATGGAGGGCATTAGCTATGAGGAGAGTTTGGAGAAACTTGGTTTGTTCTCACTGGAATGACGGAGGCAAGGGGGGGTGACATGATAGAAGTCTACAAGATTATAAGAGGCATGGACAGAGTGGATAGTCAGGAGCTTTTTCCCAGGGTTGAAGAGTCAATTACTAGGGTGCACAGGTTTAAGGTGTGAGGGGCAAGGTTTAAAGGAGATGTACAAGGCAAGTTTTTTACACAGAGGGTGGTGGGTGCCTGGAACTCGCTGCTGGGAGAGGTAGTGGAAGCAGATACAATAATGCGTTTTAAGGGGCGTCTGGAGAAATACAAGAATAGGATGGGAATAGAGGGATATGGTCCCTGGAAGGGGAGGGGGTTTTAGTTCACACATGGTTGGTGCAGGCTTGGAGGGCCGAAGGGCCTGTTCATGTGCTGTAATTTTCTTTATTCTAATTTCAGAGAGAGAGACATACAGATACCGAGCCATAGAAAGACAGAAACAGGATGGGATTGTGCTGTACATGTTTCCGAGCTGACATTGAGACACACACAAGATGTACACCAATGATTTGGATGAGGGAACCAAAAAGAATATTTCCAAGTTTGCTGATGCCATGAAACTTGTTGGGAATGTGAGTAGTGAGAAGGATGTTAAAATGTTTCACAGTGACTTCAGCAAATTGAGTGAATGGGTAAATGCGTGGCAGATGCTGCATAACGTGGACAAACGTGAATTTAACTACTTCGGATAGAGAAGCAGAATGGCAGAGAATTATTTAAATGGTGATAGATTGGGAAATGTTGATATACAAAGGGACCTGGGTGTCCCAGTACACCAGAGACTGAAAGCAAGCATGCAGCTACAGCAAACAGTTAGGAAGGCAAATGATATGTTGGCCTTCATTGCAAGAGAATTTGAGGAAAGGAGCAAGGATGTCTTACTGCAGCTGTACAGGCCCTCGGTGAGACCACACCTGGAATATTGTGTACAGTTTTTGTCTCTGTAACTATGAAATGCTGCACTTACCATAGAGGGAGAGCAGCGGAGGCACACCAGACTGATTCCTGGGATGGCAGGATTGTCGTATGAGGAGAGATTGAGTCGACTGGGCCTGTATTCACTGGAGTTCCGAAGAATGAGAGGGGATCGAATTGAAATGTATAAATTCTGACCGGGTTGGACTGACTGAATACAGGGATGTTGTTTCCTCCAGCTGAGGGGCTGAGGGGGTGGGGAGAGGGGTGGGGAGAGGGGCGGGGGGGGGGGGGGGGGAGAGAGGCTGGAACAAGGGGTCACAGATGGTGAAACTTTGCAATATGTTTAATCTGTAGAAACCTATCCATCTCAGTCTGTGAACGATGACTGAGCCTCCACAGCCCTCTGGGATAGGGAATTCCAAAGATTTACCATCCTAGAAGCACATGGAATTCAGGAAAACTTGGCGAGATGGATCCGAAACTGGTTTAGTAATTGGACACAAAGGGTGGTGTTGGAAGGCTGTTTGAGTGGCTGGAGGCCGGTGTCCAGTGGTGCACCACAAGGCTCCATGCTGGGGGGCTCATTGTTGTTATACATAAATGAGACAGATGATAATGCGGGGGCAATGATAAGCAAGGTTCCAGATGACACCAAGATTGGTAGGATGGTTAATAGTGAAGAAGGTTGTAGGTTACAGGAAGATATCGCTGGGTTGGTCAGATAGGCAGAGCAGTGGCAGATGGTATTTGACCCTGATAGGTGCGAGGTGATGCACTTTGGAAGCAGTAACAAGGCAAGGGAGTATTTAATGAGTTGCAGGACACTGGGAAGCTCAGAGGAACATATGGATCTTGGGCAATTATTCACAGATCCCTGAAGGCAGCAGAGCAGGTGAATCAAGTGGTAAAGAAGGCAGATGAGACACTTGCTTTTATCAGTCATGGCGCAGAGTAGAAGAGCAAAGAGTTAATGTTGGAGTTGTACAGAGCGTTGGTTAGGCCACAGCTGGAGTACCGTGTGCAGATCTGGTCACCACACCAGAGGAAGGATATGATAGCACTAGAGGGGGTACAGAGGAGGCTCAGCAGCAAGTTGCCTGGGATGGAGTATTTGAGCTATAAGGAGAGACTGGAAAGGTTTGGATTGTTTTCTTTAGAGCAGAGAAGGCTGATTGAGGTGTATAAGATTATGAGGGGTATGGACAGGGTGAATAGGAAACAGCTGTTCCCCTTGGTTGAGGGGTCAATCATGAGGGGACGTAGTTTTAGGGGAAAGGGCAGGAGATTCAGAGGAGAGTTGAGAAAAACATTCACTCAGAGGGTGATGGGAATCAGGAAAGTACTGCCTGGGAAGCAGTGGAGGTCGGAAACCTTACAACCTTTCAAAAGCATTTGGATGAGCACTTGAAACATCACAACATTCAAAGATATGGTACAAGAGATGGAAAATTGGATTAGCACAACTTTAGTGGAAGTTACTGTTGGTGCAGACTCAATGGGTCGAAGGGCCTTTTCTTCACTGTACCACTCGATGACTCTGAGGGAAGAAATTCCTCCTCACAGGAAGCAGAGAGTCGGAATAAATGGGTGCTTTTCTGGTTGGCGGATGGTAACTAGTGGCGTGCCGCAGGGATCGGTACTGGGGCCTCAACTATTTACCATTTATATAGACGATCTGGAGGAGGGGACTGAGTGTAGGGTAACAAAGTTTGCAGATGTCACAAAGATAAGTGGAAAAGTGAATCGTGCGGAGGGCGTAGAAGGTCTGCAGAGAGATTTGGACAGGCTGAGTGAGTGGGCGAGGATCTGGCAGATGGAGTATAATGTTGACAAATGTGAGTTTATTCACTTTGGAGAAAATAATAGCAAATTGGATTATTATCTAAATGGAAAGAAATTACAACATGCTACTGTGCAAAGGGACCTGGGGGTTCTTGTGCATGAGACGCAAAAACCCAGTCTGCAGGTGCAACAGGTGATCAAGAAGGCAAATGGGATGTTGGCCGATATCGCAAGGGGGATAGAATATAAAAGCAGAGATGTCTTGCTGCATCTGTATAGGGCATTGGTGAGGCCGCAGCTGGAATACTGTGTGCAGTATTGGTCCCCTTATTTGCGGAAGGATATATTGGCCTTGGAGGGAGTGCAGAGAAGGTTCACCAGGTTGATACCAGAGATGAGGGGTGTTGATGATCAGGAGAGACTGAGCAGATTGGGTTTGTACTGGTTGGAATTTAGAAGGCTGAGGGGGGGATCTTATGGAGACCTCTCAGATAATGAAGGGGCTGGATAGGGTAGAGGTGGAGAGATTCTTTCCACTTAGAAAGGAAGCTAGAACTAGAGGGCACAGCCTCAAAATAAAGGGGGGTCAGTTTAGGACAGAGTTGAGGAGGAACTTCTTCTCTCAGAGGGTGGTGAATCTCTGGAATTCTCTGCCCACTGAAGTGGTGGAGGCTACCTAGTTGAATATGTTTAAATCACGGAGAGATGGATTCCTGATCAGTAAGGGAATTAGAGGTTATGGGGATCAGGCGGGTAAGTGGAACTGATCCACTTCAGATCAGCCATGATCTTATTGAATGGTGGGGCAGGCTCGAGGGGCTAGATGGCCTACTCCTGCTCCTATTTCTTATGTTCTTATTTCAGTCCTAAATGTCCTGCCCCCTTACTCTGCGACTATGCCATGGTTCTAGACAGCCCCCCCCTCCCCCCTCCACCGCCCCCAGCCGGGGGAAACATCCTTCCTGTATCTACTCAGCTAACGTTTGGGGGTTGGGGAGAGTTATAGAACAAAGAGATCTCGGGGTACAGGTTCATAGCTTCTTGACAGTGGAGTCACAGGTGGACAGAGTGGTGAAGAAGCCATTCAGCATGCTTGGTTTCATTGGTCAGAACATTGAATACAGGAGTTGGGACGTCTTGTTGAAGTTGTACAAGACATTGTTAAGGCCACGCTTGGAATACTGTGTACAGTTCTGGTCACCCTATTTTAGAATGGATATTATTAAACTAGAAAGAGTGCAAAAAAGATTTACTAGGATGCTACCGGGACATGATGGTTTGGGTTTTAAGGAGAGGTTGTACAGACTGGGACTTTTTTCCCTGTAGCGTAGAAGACTGAGGGGTGATTTTATAGAGGTCTGTAAAATAATGAGGGGCATAGATCAGCGAGATAGTCAATATCTTCTCCCAAAGGTAGGGGAGTCTAAAACTAGAGGGCATAGGTTTAAGGTGAGAGGGGAGAGATACAAAAGGGTCCAGAGGGCAATTCTTTTCACACAGAGGGTGGTGAGTGTCTGGAATGAGCTGCCAGGGGCAGTAGTAGGGGCGGGTACAATTTTATGTTTTAAAAAGCATTTAGACAGTTACATGGGTAAGATTGGTATAGAGGGATATGGGCGAAACACAGGCAATTGTGATTAGCTTAATGGTAAAAACTGGGCGGCATGGACAAGTTGGGCCAAAGCGTGTTTCCATGCTGTAAACCTCTATGACTCGACCCTGCTGAGCCCTGTAAGAATTGTCCAAGTTTGAATGAGGTCACCTCTCATGCTTCTCAAGTGCAGAAAGTAAAAGTCCATTTTCTTTCCTCAGAGGACAATCCCTCCATCCCAGGAATTAATGCAGTGAAATGTCATTGAAGTCCCTCTCGGACAAGAATATCTTTCCTTAGGTTAGAGGATAAAACTGTGCACAACACTCCGTGTGTGGTTTCACCACTAATTCGGCCTCTCCCACATCCCCTTGAAGAGTCTACATCCTCCTCACAACTCACACTTCCAAATGCTTTCATGTCATCTGCAAACTCGGAAATATTACATTTGATCCCAAACGTCCAAATCAATTATATGGATTGTGAATAGCTGGGCTCCCGAGTACTGATCCTTGTGATAAGCCGCTGGTCACAGCCTGCCACCCTGAAAATGACCCATTTGTACCTAAGCTCTGTTTTCTGTCCGTTAACCATTTCTCAATTCATGCCAGTATTATCAGGGTAAATACGTTGCATCACGGGGATAGGGCCTGGGTGGGAATGTTGTCAGCGCAGGCTCGATGGGCTGTATGGCCTCCTTCTGCACTGTAGGGATTCTATGATTCTAATATGTACATACGTCAGTGAAGGTGGCAGGGCACTTTGAGAGAGCAGTAAATGAAGTATATGGTATCCCAGCTTTTATTAATGGAGGGATTGAGGACAAGAGTAAGGAGTTCATATTGAACTTGTATAAGACACTTGTTAGGCCTCATCTGGAGACTGTGCCCAGTTCTGGGCACCATACTTGAGGAGGGATGTGAAGACATTGGAGAGAGTGCAGAGGAGATTCACAAGAATGATTCCAGGGAATAAGATCCGTAGCTACGAGGGTAGATTGGAGAGGTTGGGACTGTTTTCCTTGGAGGAAAGAAGGCTGAGGTGAGACTTGAGAGAGAGATTCAAGATCCTAAGGGGTATCAACAGGTTAAAGAGTGAGAAACTCTTCCCTCTCAAGAGATGGTCATGAACTGGAGGGCACAGATTCTAAATGATGGGGAAATGGATCAGAAGTGAAGTGAGGAAAAGCACTTCATCAAGAGGGTGTTTGGAATCTGGAACAATCTTCCTGAAAGCCTGTTCCAATATTCAATAAGATCTTGGCTGATCTGTGATCTAACTCTCTGTCTCTTAACCCCTTGGACGAAGGAAAATCTATCAACCCCAGATTTAAAATAATAACAAGTGACTGAGCATCAATAGCCATTTGCAGAAGATTGTTTCAAACTAACTCCACACCACATCTGGCAATGTTTCCATTTCTACAATTCTAAAATTCTAAACTGAGGCTAACATTCAAATATTCCCAAATCCTGGACTTCCCAGCCAGCAGAAAAACTTGTTCTTTATCAGCCTCTCCCTTTCCCTCATTATTTTCAATGTTTGATTAAATCAGCCCCCAACTTAAATTCCAGCGGTTAAGAATAATGTTTAATCTGCACTGTTCATCAAATGTTCCCAACGCAAATACTGGAATGGGCGAAATACAGAGTAAAATTCCCTCTGCTCTGTCCAAGGAATGTTTCATCACAGATTTTTATTTTGAAGTTTAGGAAAAACAGGAATCAAATTGCTCAGCATCCCAGTGTGGCCTCCTGTTTATTTCAATCAGCCCTTCACATTCAAACATGAAGTTGAAGCTTCGAATACTGTCTGTGGCAGCGTTTGTGGATTCAGTTGTTCTCCTGCTTTTTCACTTGTCTGAAGGATTTGAATTATAGACATTGTTTAATCATTCCTTTCTCTCAGCACATGGAACTTGTGAATCTTCAAGGCAGACAATCTCATGTAATTAACAACAAACTGCATCTTTATTCATCCGTCCATTTCCTATCTCTGAATGGATCACACACATTTCCAGAATGCAGGAAGCTCTCAATGGAAACTGCTTCCAATTATTCCCCAATACAATTGTTCACACTTGACTGTAAACTACATTCCACTGACATTCCCAAAGCAGCCACAGAAAAGTGACTGGTTATTTTAAACATTGAACCTGAACTATTTGAGCTGATGATTCACTCACATTGTACAGAAATGTTGACCCTGTTTTGATGAGAGTGATCAGATTAACATTGTAACATGAAGACAGCCTCCGTACTGAGATTAACCACATTTACAACAATTCCACAATATCAGATCCATTGCTGTGTGTTTTGTGCGAATTCAGCTGTGAAATATCTGGACATTTGGAGCTTCCACTGTTTCTGTCATTTCATCATTTATTAAAGTACGTTGTTCTATCCCTTTTAAATCTAAGTTGTGTCAGTTTACATTTCCCTGCACTGAAACCTCTCCACCAGCTTTGTCCATGTACAAAATATGAATAACTCTTTGCAATGTAATGTTTCCAGCTACGCTGCTTACAATGCTGTCTAATGTTTTGTGTCATCGGCAAACCAGGATGTGTAGCATTCAGTCACATTAAATGGTCAATAAATATGTCAATACTGTGTATATCTTTCTGTGTGTGTGTGTGTGTGTGTCTGTCTGTGTGTGTGTGTCTGTCTGTGTGTGTGTGTCTGTGTGTGTGTGTGTCTGTGTGTGTGTGTCTGTGTGTGTGTGTGCCTGTGTGTGTGTGTCTGTGTGTGTGTGTGTGTCTGTGTGTGTGTGTGTGTCTGTGTGTGTGTCTGTGTGTGTCTGTGTGTGTCTGTGTGTGTCTGTGTTTGTGTCTGTGTGTGTGTGTGTCTGTGCGTGTGTGTCTGTGCGTGTGTCTGTGTGTGTGTGTCTGTGTCAGCATGCATGTGTGTCAATGTATTTGAATCTCAAATATGTGCAGTTGGAGGCCATTTGACCCATCGAGCCTGCTCCCCCACTCAAACAGTTCATGACAAACACACACACACACACACTCATAGACACACACACAGACGCACTCACAGAGATACAGACACACACACACACACTCATAGACACACACACACAAAGAGAGAGACACACAGACACTCACAAACACACACGCAGAGAGACACACACACTCACAGACACACATGCACAAAGACACAGAGACAGACACACACACAGACACAGACACACACTCACTCACAGACACACGCAGAGAAACACAATCACACACACAGAAACACACAATGAAATAGACACTTGCACACACTTAGAAACTGTCTCTCTCTCTCACACACACACACACAAAGAAATACAAAACCATAAGCGCACCGACACTCTCATTCCTATTTCTGTTTTACTCCTCAATGCCCCAACTAAAAAGTACTGGGATCTGAACTTGAAATGCTGGAACTGATCATGGAGGAACGAGTGGGGCCTAATAGACACTGAGAAGTTAACTTGTGTGTGAATCATAGAACGGTGACAGCACAGGAGGCCATTCAGCCCGTCAAGCCTGGATCGACACACTGCAAGAGCAGTTTCACTATTCCCAATCCACCACCCTCTCCCCGTAACCCTGTCAATATTTTCCCTTCAGCTTCCCATTCAATTTCCTCTTGATGGAATCTTCTCCCACCTCCGACTCAGGCAGAACATGATGTGGAGATGCCGGCGTTGGACTGGGGTAAACACAGTAAGAAGTTTAACAACACCAGCTTAAAGTCCAACAGCTTTATTTGGTAGCAAAAGCCACACAAGCTTTCGGAGCTCCAAGCCCCTTCTTCAGGTGAGTGAGAATTCTGTTCACAAACAGGGCATATAAAGACAGGGCAAACAGGGCATATAAAGAGGTTTGAAGACTGAGTGAATCTCTTCACACACACACAGCAAGTGAACGGCCTCTCTCCAGTGTGGATTCGCCCATGTTTCAGCAGATGGGATGAGGTAATGAATCCCTTTCCACACTGGGAGCAGGTGAATGACCTCTCCTCAGTGTGAGTTCTCTGGTGTATATGTAAGCTGTTTGACTGAGTGAATCCCCTCCCACACTGGGAGCAGGTGAATGACCTCTCCTCAGTGTGAGTTCTCTGGTGTATATGTAAGCTGTTTGACTGAGTGAATCCCCTCCCACACTGGGAGCAGGTGAATGACCTCTCCTCAGTGTGAGTTCTCTGGTGTATATGTAAGCTGTTGGACTGAGTGAATCCCTTCCCACACTGGGAGCAGGTGAATGGTCTCTCCCCACTGTGACTGCCCCGATGAATCTCCAGCTGGGGTGGGTAATCGAATCCCTTCCCACAGTCCCCACATTTCCACAGCTTCTCCCTGTTGTGACTGCAATTATGTTCTGAAAGGCTGGATGATTGGCTGAAGTCTTGTCCACACACAGACCATGTGTACAGGTTCTCTCCCCTAAAAACGGTGCTTTTTCCGTCCACGTTCAAAACACAATGATATTCAGGTTACAATAAATTGGCTAACTCCAGCAGGTTTCGATATCATATTTGGTTTCAGTTTCCAAACTGCAAATCCTCCTCTTCTAAAACCCTGGGAAATTGAGTTCGAACAGAAAAAAGGAAGTGAGAGAGAACCCACAAAAACACAAAGGCAGATTGTGAAATTGAGCTGAATGAATCTGATCATTTGTGGGGCCGCCACTCGGAAAAAGTGATCATGAAAACTACTGGATTGTCACAATAATCTGACAGGTTCGGTAATGTCCTTCAGGAAACAGAACCTGCCACCGGCCTGCGCCTTCACAAGACTCTGGACACAATGGGTAAAGAGAGATAGAGAGTGAGAGATGGATTCATATCTATACATGATGAGAGAGAGAGAGAGATTGCCCCAATACAAACATCACTCCCCAACCTCTCTATCCCCCTCCCCAGCAACTATCTGAAGCTAAATTAATGTCACAACATTACTGCCATCTTTTACCCAAAACTTAGCTTCAGACCCTGTCCCTCTATATTTAACCAGCCCGTCTCTGACATCTCCTCCAGTCACACAACCCTGTGAGATGTCTGCACCGCTCTAATTGTGGCATCATGAGCGTTCCACATGCAACATGACTTGCATCGATAAACTCTCATCTCCAACATTTCAATTGAAGTTTCAAAGCTCAATGGCTTTGAAGCCGAATGGTCCAGATTGCCATGGCCTTCAGTGTGAACAAGTTGTTTGTGATGTGACTACAGAGGTTGTCTAGGAAACAATGACTGAACACAGGGGGTGAATGTGAGAAGCTGAAGTTTCCACTTGAAGACATTCCCAGTGTCTCTGAGCAGCTGAACTGGGGAAGCCTTTGGGCAGAGACTGTGCTGCTGCTATTGCCCTTCCTGGCCACCAGGCGTCGCTGTGACGCTGCCGGGGGCTGCCTGTGCGCATGTGCGGGACGGGAATGCACCCAGAGGTCAGCGCGCGGGACGCCGCCGCATCGATGCCGTCTCCCCTGGCAACGCAAGATGGTCGCCGCCATCTCCGTTGGCAACGGAATATGGCCGCTGGCCGTCTCCCTTGGCAACGCAAAATGGCCGCCGGCGGTGGGTGTCATTGCCTCGCATGCGCAGTGAGGTCTGTCTGCAGCCATTGTCCAGGTTGCCCCCAGTGGATGGGGTTGGGATTGTGCAGCAGATGGAGCAACAATCCCAGTTTCAATAGGGGGACAGAAGCTGCAATGCTGCCCCCTGTTGGTCACTTCTCCCAGTCTCAGCATTGCAGAGTGTTTAAACAAGAGTGCATTGTCACAGCAGCACCTTGACCTTCAGTTTCAGTTTATTTATTAGTCTCAGAAGTAGGCTTACATTAACACTACAATGAAGTTACTGTGAGAATCCCCTAGTCGCCCACACTCCGGTGTGTGTGTCAATGTATTTAAAACTCAAAGGAAAATAGGAGCAGGTGTAGGCCATTTGGCCCATCGATCCTGCGCCAGCATCCAAACAGATCATGGGGCACGTACGCACACAAAACACGCACACACCAACACACACAAAACACGCACACACACAAAACACGCACACACACAAAGCACGCACACACAAACACGCATGCACACACACACACACACAAACATACACACGCACAAACACGCATGCACACACACACAAACACACACACACAAACACACACACATGCATGCACACAGACACACACAAACACACACACACACAAACACACACACACAAACACACACACACACACAGACACACAAACACACACAAACACGCATGCACACACACAAACACACACACACAAACACGCATACACACACAAACACAAACACACACACATGCATGCACACAGACACACACAAACAGACACACACAAACACATCTTATGTTATGTTATCTCAGTCTTCAATGGTCTGCCCCTGATTCTGAGATTGTGTCCCCTGGTTCTAGTCTCACCAGCCAGGGGAAACATCCAATCTACATCCACCCTGTCACTCCCTGTAAGAATTTTAAGTCTGTTTCAATGGGATCGCCTCTCATTCTTCAAGGGTTCAAGGCCGACTTCCGGACTTGATGGCCATGGAAGGTGTGCTCATAACGGGGCCAAACAGCTGGATTATCAAACAGTAAATCCTGCCGGATCATGTATCAGTAAACTCTGCCCGAAACCTCTCTCAGTTATTACAATATGGGCCTTGTATCAGTAATCTCTGCCCGAAACCTCTCTCAGTTATTACAATCTGGGCCTTGTATCAGTAATCTCTGCCCGAAACCTCTCTCAGTTATTACAATATGGGCCTTGTATCAGTAATCTCTGCCCGAAACCTCTCTCAGTTATTACAATCTGGGCCTTGTATCAGTAATCTCTGCCCGAAACCTCTCTCAGTTATTACAATCTGGGCCTGGTATCAGTAAACTCTGCCCGAAACCTCTCAGTTATTACAATCTGGGCCTGTTATTAGTAATCTCTGCCCGAAACCTCCCTCAGTTATTACAATCTGGGCTTTGTATCAGTAATCTCTGCCCGAAACCTCCCTCAGTTATTACAATCTGGGCCTTGTATCAGTAATCTCTGCCCGAAACCTCCCTCAGTTATTACAATCTGGGTCTTGTATCAGTAAATGCTGCCCTTCAGCTGATTGGAGAATATCATTGTGAATATTACTGAGTTTGGGATGTAATATTTTCCTGCTGTTGCCAATGTGGCTATTTTTAACATAGTTTCTGGGATCCTCCAGTCTCCCCTCAGCAGCTTTCTGGGCAGTGAGAGGTGACACACCGTTCACTAGCAGAGGGAGTTTTTGGTCCTGTCGCTGTCAATGGGATTTCCCATTGAAGTCACCTCACGCTAGCAGGAAACCAGAGGCAGGGGTACGAGAGCAGAGAATTCCCCACGAGTGAACAGCCGGAGAATCCCGGACATTCGCTCCTTTCCCAGTTATCACTGCACTCAACCCAGTCGCTGTTTATACGCTCAGTTGTCTCAGTGAATACTACATTACACCATGCTGCTGTGGACACTACAATCAACCCTTTTTGAGTTCTCACTGTATTAATACCATGTATGGATTGATATTTCATTGGACAATGTGCTGGGTTAGATGAATATTTATTGATTCTTGTGATGTGGGTGTCACTGGCTAGGTCAGCATTTATTGCCCATTCCTAGTTGCCCTGGAGAAGGTGGTGGTGAGCTGCCGTCTTGAACCCGCTGCTGTCTATGTGGTGTAGGTACACCCACAGTGCTGTTAGGGAGGGGACCTGCTTAAATTATCACTGCATTTAACCATGTCACTCTTTATAAAAAATAAACTAGACCATGTCTGGGTAATGAACGTGGAGCATGTCTCCATTTCTCTTTGCCTCAGCACTGTATCTGTGTATATAACACTTCATACAGTTTCAATGTTATTTATTAGTGTCACAAGTAGGCTTACATTAACACTGCAATGAAGTTGCTGTGAAAATCCCCTAGTTGCCACACTCCGGCACTGTTTGGCTTCACTGAGGGAGAATTTAGCATGGCCAATCCACCGAACAGCATGTCTTTCAGACTGTGGGAGGAAACCGGAGCACTCGGAGGAAACCCAGACACGGGGAGAACATGCAGACTCCACACAGACAGTGACGCAAGTCGGGAATCGAACCCGGGTCCCTGGCGCTGAGAGGCTGCAGTGCTAACCACTGTGCCACCCCTACAAACTAGATACAGTTTCTCTTCTTAATGCATGGGGCTATCCCTCTGTATATACTACAATTGGTCTTTACCAGGTTTACCAGGATGTTGCCTGAGGTTTACCAGGATGTTGCCTGGTATGGAGGGGCTTGGTTATGAGGAGAGATTGGGGAAACTGGGGTTGTTCTCCTTGGAAAGACGGAGGATGAGGGGAGACTTAATAGAGGTGTATAAAATTATGAAAGGCATAGATAGGGTGAACGGTGGGAAGCTTTTCCCCGGGTCGGTGGTGACGTTCACGAGGGGTCATAGGTTCAAGGTGAAGGGGGGGAGGTTTAACACAGATATCAGAAGGACATATTTCACACAGAGGGTCGTGGGGGCCTGGAATGTGTTGCCGGGCAAGGTGGTGGAGGCGGACACACTGGGAACGTTTAAGACTTATCTCGACAGCTATATGAACGGAGTGGGAATGGAGGGATACAAAAGAGTGGTCTAGTTTGGACCAGGGAGCAGCACGGGCTAATTGTTCCTTGTTTCTCGTTTCAATTCATATGGTGTTCGTGGAAGTGGAAATGACTAGGGTTGGGAAGCATTTTCCGATCGGGGCCATTGTGATCTCCTGGACTCGTTTCGATCGCCTCAGGGGGTCGGAGAGGAATTTCCCAGATTCTTTTTCCCCATATTGGCCCTGGGGTTTTTCACTCTGGGTTTTCGCCTCTCCCTGGAGATCACATGGTCTGGAATGGGGGGGTGGGGGTGAGTTAATAGGTTGTAATGAACAAAGCATCGTAGCTGTGAGGGACAGCTCGGTGGATAGGATATTGGTATGTAGATAGGCTGGAAAAATGGGCGGGGGTCCTGGATTCAGGATTCAATCCTGGACCGGGGAGCGGCGCGGGCTTGGAGGGCCGAAGGGCCTGTTCCTGTGCTGTATTGTTCTTTGTTCTTTGTTTACTTAGTTATTGCTTCACTCAACTATGTCACTGTTTCCAATGCACTCAGTGAAGTCACAGTTATTGACGCACGCAGCCATGCCTCTATCTACACCACACCCGACAATTTCTAAGCTGTTGCTGCACTTCCCCAGGAATAGATTTGATCTGTTTCTCTTACATTCAGCATCATCGGAGATACTGCTGTGTTCGGCCTTGTTTCATTCATTACTCAACTCACCTGTGTCTCAGTTTTATTTTACACAAGTTCCTGTCTTTCTTATTCCTACATTTTACCCTGTTTCAGTTGTTACTGCACTGAAAAATCTCTCTGTTAGGTAGACAGAGAAAGAGAGTCAGCTGGATGGATAGACAAACATTCCTTTCAAGTTATATATTTGTGTGGGTCAGCTGGTGCCACCACTCTTGTTTGGAACAGTTTTTGTTTGGTCTTGTTACCAGCTATTGGGTGTTGTGTGAAATATCCAATTGCTCCAGTATTGTGTGTGTAATATTGGTGTTGAAAGATTGGGTGAATTTCGCTCGAGTCTCTTGCAGATGAGCAGAAATTGAGGAAGGGAAATAAAGTTGAACATCGGTAAAGGGAAAGTGACCACAGTCCCAGATGACGATCTGCTGCTCTCCCCTTTGAGGGGGAGAACTCACTGGCGGTGATTTACCACACCTCAGGCCAGGGGAAAGGTTGAAAGGGTTGGGCTTTCATGACGTGTTGGAGACTTTGTGCATCTCAAACCAGCTGTCCAGCCAACTGAGTGAACCAACTTCCATATTGCCACATTTCAATGCATGTTGCACAACCTGGTCACAAACTATTGCATTGGAGATTACTCACTGATATTGGGATTGATCTGTGACAATTCTCACAGTCGCATATGGAGCAGCAAGTTGCCTGGGATGGAGTATTTGAGCTATAAGGAGAGACTGGAAAGGTTTGGATTGTTTTCTTTAGAGCAGAGAAGGCTGATTGAGGTGTATAAGATTATGAGGGGTATGGACAGGGTGAATAGGAAACAGCTGTTCCCCTTGGTTGAGGGGTCAATCATGAGGGGACATAGTTTTAGGGCAAAGGGCAGGAGATTCAGAAGAGAGTTGAGAAAAACATTCACTCAGAGGGTGATGGGAATCAGGAATGTACTGCCTGGGAAGGCAGTGGAGGTCGGAAACCTTACAACCTTTCAAAAGCATTTGGATGAGCACTTGAAACATCACAACATTCAAAGATATGGTACAAGAGATGGAAAATTGGATTAGCACAACTTTAGTGGTAGTTACTGTTGGTGCAGACTCAATGGGTCGAAGGGCCTTTTCTTCACTGTACCACTCTATGACTCTGAGGGAAGAAATTCCTCCTCACAGGAAGCAGAGAGTCGGAATAAATGGGTGCTTGTCTGGTTGGCGGATGGTAACTAGTGGCGTGCTGCAGGGATCGGTACTGAGGCCTCAGCTATTTACCTTTTATATAGACGATCTGGAGGAGGGGACTGAGTGTAGGGTAACAAAGTTTGCAGATGTCACAAAGATAAGTGGAAAAGTGAATCGTGCGGAGGGCGTAGAAGGTCTGCAGAGAGATTTGGACAGGCTGAGTGAGTGGGCGAGGAACTGGCAGATGGAGTATAACGTTGACAAATGCGAGTTTATTCACTTTGGAGAAAATAATAGCAAATTGGATTATTATCTAAATGGAAAGAAATTACAACATGCTACTGTGCAAAGGGACCTGGGGGTCCTTGTGCATGAGACGCAAAAACCCAGTCTGCAGGTGCAACAGGTGATCAGGAAGGCAAATGGGATGTTGGCCTATATCGCAAGGGGGATAGAATATAAAAGCAGAGATGTCTTGCTGCATCTGTACAGGGTATTGGTGAGGCCGCAGCTGGAATACTGTGTGCAGTATTGGTCCCCTTATTTGCGGAAGGATATATTAGCCTTGGAGGGAGTGCAGAGAAGGTTCACCAGGTTGATACCAGAGATGAGGGGTGTTGATTATCAGGAGAGACTGAGCAGATTGGGTTTGAACTCGTTGGAATTTAGAAGGCTGAGGGGGGGATCTTATGGAGACCTATAAGATAATGAAGGGGCTGGATAGGGTAGAGGTGGAGAGATTCTTTCCACTTAGAAAGGAAGCTAGAACTAGAGGGCACAGCCTCAAAATAAAGGGGGGTCAGTTTAGGACAGAGTTGAGGAGGAACTTCTTCTCTCAGAGGGTGGTGAATCTCTGGAATTCTCTGCCCACTGAAGTGGTGGAGGCTACCTCGTTGAATATGTTTACATCACGGAGAGATGGATTCCTGATCGGTAAGGGAATTAGGGGTTATGGGGATCAGGCGGGTAAGTGGAACTGATCCACTTCAGATCAGCCATGATCTTATTGAATGGCGGGGCAGGCTCGAGGGGCGAGATGGCCTACTCCTGCTCCTATTTCTTATGTTCTTATCTCAGTCCTAAATGTCCTGCCCCCTTACTCTGCGACTATGCCATGGTTCTAGACACCCCCACCCCCGCTCCCCCCCCCCACCGCCCCAGCCGGGGGAAACATCCTTTCTGTATCTACTCAGCTAACGTTTGGGGGTTGGGGAGAGTTATAGAACAAAGAGATCTCGGGGTACAGGTTCATAGCTTCTTGACAGTGGAGTCACAGGTGGACAGAGTGGTGAAGAAGGCATTCGGCATGCTTGGTTTCATTGGTCAGAACATTGAATACAGGAGTTGGGACGTCTTGTTGAAGTTGTACAAGACATTCATAGAAATCATAGAAACCCGACAGTACAGAAAGAGGCCATTCGGCCCATCGAGTCTGCACCGACCACAATCCCACCCAGGCCCTACCCCCATATCCCTACATATTTTACCCACTAATCCCTCTAACCTACACATATCAGGACACTAAGGGGCAATTTTTTAGCATGGCCAATCAACCTAACCCGCACATCTTTGGACTGTGGGAGGAAACCGGAGCACCCGGAGGAAACCCACGCAGACACGAGGAGAAAGTGCAAACTCCACACAGACAGTGACCCAAGCCAGGAATCGAACCCAGGTCCCTGGAGCTGTGAAGCAGCAGTGCTAACCACTGTGCTACCGTGCCACGCTTGGAATACTGTGTACAGTTCTGGTCACCCTATTTTAGAATGGATATTATTAAACTAGAAAGAGTGCAAAAAAGATTTACTAGGATGCTACCGGGACTTGATGGTTTGGGTTTTAAGGAGAGGTTGTACAGACTGGGACTCTTTTCCCTGTAGCGTAGAAGACTGAGGGGTGATTTTATAGAGGTCTATAAAATAATGAGGGGCACAGATCAGCTAGATAGTCAATATCTTCTCCCAAAGGTAGAGGAGTCTAAAACTAGAGGGCATAGGTTTAAGGTGAGAGGGGAGAGATACAAAAGGGTCCAGAGGGCAATTCTTTTCACACAGAGGGTGGTGAGTGTCTGGAATGAGCTGCCAGGGGCAGTAGTAGGGGCGGGTACAATTTTATGTTTTAAAAAGCATTTAGACAGTTACATGGGTAAGATTGGTATAGAGGGATATGGGCGAAACACAGGCAATTGTGATTAGCTTAATGGTAAAAACTGGGCGGCATGGACAAGTTGAGCCAAAGCGCGTTTCCATGCTGTAAACCTCTATGACTCGACCCTGCTGAGCCCTGTAAGAATTGTCCAAGTTTGAATGAGGTCACCTCTCATGCTTCTCAAGTGCATAAAGTAAAAGTCCATTTTCTTTCCTCAGAGGACAATCCCTCCATCCCAGGAATTAATGCAGTGAAATGTCATTGAAGTCCCTCTCGGACAAGAATGTCTTTCCTTAGGTAAGAGGATAAAACTGTACACAATACTCCGTGTGTGGTTTCACCACTAATTCAGCCTCTCCCACATCCCCTTGAAGAGTCTACATCCTCCTCACAACTCACACTTCCACCTGCTTTCATGTCATCTGCAAACTCGGAAATATTACATTTGATCCCAAACGTCCAAATCAATGATATGGATTGTGAATAGCTGGGCTCCCGAGTACTGATCCTTGTGATAAGCCGCTGGTCACAGCCTGCCACCCTGAAAATGACCCATTTGTACCTAAGCTCTGTTTTCTGTCCGTTAACCATTTCTCAATTCATGCCAGTATTATCAGGGTAAATACGTTGCATCACGGGGATGGGGCCTGGGTGGGAATGTTGTCAGCGCAGGCTCGATGGGCTGTATGGCCTCCTTCTGCACTGTAGGGATTCCATGATTCTAATATGTACATACGTCAGTGAAGGTGGCAGGGCACTTTGAGAGAGCAGTAAATGAAGTATATGGTATCCCAGCTTTTATTAATGGAGGGTTTGAGGACAAGAGTAAGGAGTTCATATTGAACTTGTATAAGACACTTGTTAGGCCTCATCTGGAGACTGCGCCCAGTTCTGGGCACCGTATTTGAGGAGGGATGTGAAGACATTGGAGAGAGTGCAGAGGAGATTCACAAGAATGATTCCAGGGAATAAGATCCGTAGCTACGAGGGTAGATTGGAGAGGTTGGGACTGGTTTCCTTGGAGGAAAGAAGGCTGAGGTGAGACTTGAAAGAGAGATTCAAGATCCTAAGGGGTATCCACAGGTTAAAGAGTGAGAAACTCTTCCCTCTCAAGAGATGGTCATGAACTAGAGGGCACAGATTCTAAATGATGGGGAAATGGATCAGAAGTGAAGTGAGGAAAAGCACTTCATCAAGAGGGTGTTTGGAATCTGGAACAATCTTCCTGAAAGCCTGTTCCAATATTCAATAAGATCCTGGCTGATCTGTGATCTAACTCTCTGTCTCTTAACCCCTTGGACTAAGGAAAATCTATCAACCCCAGATTTAAAATAATAACAAGTGACTGAGCATCAATAGCCATTTGCAGAAGATTGTTTCAAACTAACTCCACACCACATCTGGCAATGTTTCCATTTCTACAATTCTAAAATTCTAAACTGAGGCTAACATTCAAATATTCCCAAATCCTGGAGTTCCCAGCCAGCAGAAAAACTTGTTCTTTATCAGCCTCTCCCTTTCCCTCATTATTTTCAATGTTTGATTAAATCAGCCCCCAACTTAAATTCTAGCGGTTAAGAATAATGTTTAATCTGCACTGTTCATCAAATGTTCCCAACGCAAATACTGGAATGGGCTAAATACAGAGTAAAATTCCCTCTGCTCTGTCCAAGGAATGTTTCAGCACAGATTTTTATTTTGAAGTTTAGGAAAAACAGGAATCAAATTGCTCAGCATCCCAGTGTGGCCTCCTGTTTATTTCAATCAGCCCTTCACATTCAAACATGAAGTTGAAGCTTCGAATACTGTCTGTGGCAGCGTTTGTGGATTCAGTTGTTCTCCTGCTTTTTCACTTGTCTGAAGGATTTGAATTATAGACATTGTTTAATCATTCCTTTCTCTCAGCACATGGAACTTGTGAATCTTCAAGGCAGACAATCTCATGTAATTAACAACAAACTGCATCTTTATTCATCCGTCCATTTCCTATCTCTGAATGGATCACACACATTTCCAGAATGCAGGAAGCTCTCAATGGAAACTGCTTCCAATTATTCCCCAATACAATTGTTCACACTTGACTGTAAACTACATTCCACTGACATTCCCAAAGCAGCCACAGAAAAGTGACTGGTTATTTTAAACATTGAACCTGAACTATTTGAGTTGATGATTCACTCACATTGTACAGAAATGTTGAGTCTGTTTTGATGAGAGTGATCAGATTAACATTGTAACATGAAGACAGCCTCCGTACTGAGATTAACCACATTTACAACAATTCCACAATATCAGATCCATTGCTGTGTGTATTGTGCGAATTCAGCTGTGAAATATCTGGACATTTGGAGCTTCCACTGTTTCTGTCATTTCATCATTTATTAAAGTACGTTGTTCTATCCCTTTTAAATCTAAGTTGTGTCAGTTTACATTTCCCTGCACTGAAACCTCTCCACCAGTTTTGTCCATGTACAAAATATGAATAACTCTTTGCAATGTGATGTTTCCAGCTACGCTGCTTACAATGCTGTCTAATGTTTTGTGTCATCGGCAAACCAGGATGTGTAGCATTCAGTCACATTAAATGGTCAATAAATATGTCAATACTGTGTATATCTTTCTGTGTGTGTGTCTGTGTGTGTGTGTGTCTGTGTGTGTGTGTGTGTGTGTGTCTGTGTGTGTGTCTGTGTGTGTGTGTGTGTGTGTGTGTGTCAGCATGCATGTGTGTCAATGTATTTGAATCTCAAATATGTGCAGTTGGAGGCCATTTGACCCATCGAGCCTGCTCCCCCACTCAAACAGATCATGACAAACACACACACACAAACACACACACACACACAGACACACACACACAGACACACACACACAGACACACACACACACACTCATAGACACACTCACAGAGATACAGACACACACACACACAAACACACACACACACAGACACACACTCATAGAGATACAGACACACACACACACACTCATAGACACACTCACAGAGATACAGACACACACACACACACTCTCATAGACACACACACACAGACAAAGAGAGAGACACACAGACACTCACAGACACACACGCAGAGAGACACAAACACACACTCACAGACACACATGCACAGAGACACACACACAGACACAGAGACACTCACTCACAGACACACGCAGAGAAACACAATCACACACACAGAAACACACATTGAAATAGACACTTGCACACACTTAGAAACTGTCTCTCTCTCTCTCACACACCCACACACGCACACAGAAATACAAAAACATAAGCGCACTGACACTCTCATTCCTATTTCTGTTTTATTCCTCAATCCCCCAACTAAAAAGTACTGGGATCTGAACTTGAAATGCTGGAACTGATCATGGAGGAACGAGTGGGGCCTAATAGACACTGAGAAGTTAACTTGTGTGTGAATCATAGAATGGTGACAGCACAGGAGGCCATTCAGCCCGTCAAGCCTGGATCGACACACTGCAAGAGCAGTTTCACTATTCCCAATCCTCCACCCTCTCCCCGTAACCCTGTCAATATTTTCCCTTCAGCTTCCCATTCAATTTCCTCTTGATGGAATCTTCTCCCACCTCTGACTCAGGCAGAACATGATGTGGAGATGCCGGCGTTGGACTGGGGTAAACACAGTAAGAAGTTTAACAACACCAGCTTAAAGTCCAACAGCTTTATTTGGTAGCAAAAGCCACACAAGCTTTCGGAGCTCCAAGCCCCTTCTTCAGGTGAGTGGGAATTCTGTTCACAAACAGGGCAGATAAAGACACAGACTCAATTTACATGAATAATGGTTGGAATGCGAATCCTTACAGCGAATCAAGGCAGAACATTCCAGATACCAGCAGTCACTATGTTAAAAACATTTCCTCATCACAGATTCATACAGTGCAGAAGAGACCCTTCGGCCCATCGAGTCTGCACCGACACGTGAGGACCACCTAACATACCGACCTCACCCCATTTACCAGCACTTGGCCCATAGCCCTGAATGTGATGATGTGCCAAGTGCTTATCCAGCTACTTTTTAAAGGATGTGAGGCAACTTGCCTCGACCAACCTCCCAGGCAGCGCATTCCAGACTGGCACCACCCTGTGGGTAAAACAGATTTTCCTCACATCCCCCCTAAACCTCCTGCCCCTCACCTTGAACCTATGTCCCCTCGTGACTGACCCTTCAACTAAGGGGAACAGCTGCTCCCGATCCACACTCTTCATGTCTCTCATAATCTTGTCCACCTCAATCAGGTCGCCCCCCCCAGTCTTCTCTGCTCCAATGAATACAACACAAGCCGACTCAACTTCTAATTTTTAATTTTGTTTATTAGTGTCACAAGTAGGCTTGCATTAACACTGTGAAGTTACTGTGAAAATTCCCCAAATGCCACACTCTGGTGTTCGGTTACACTGAGAGAAAATTTACCACGGCCAATGCACCCTAACCAGCACATCATTCACACTGTGGGAGGAAACCGCAGCACCCAGAGGAAAGCCACGCAGACTTCCGGGATCGGGGCAGACATGATGGGCCGAATGGCCTCCTGCTGTTCTGTGATTCGAGAACACCCTTTGTGTGAAGAAGTGTTCCTTAATTTCACTTTGAAAGGGTTTCAGAATATTTTTAATATTTCAGACAATGATCCCAGTCCCAGACTCCACAACCAGCAAGAAACCTTTCTCTTTCTCTATCCTATCAGTTTCCATTATTCTCCTGACAACGTTGATCAAATTATCCCTGACACTCCAAAATTCCCGGGAATACAACCCTCGTTTGTGTCTCCACAGCTGCGTCTCTGTCACATTTAAAATACTGATGTTACCTCAGCGAGGAGACAACTCTGTCAGAAATATCTCAGTGCTGCGCTCACATCAAATGGCCACTGGGAAGAAAGGCCAAATGGCTGACTGATATTTGTGGATGTTTTTCACAGATTCCCAGGGAGGGAGAGGGAGAGATGGAGAGAGGGACAGAAGACACAGACATAGAGAGTGAGAAAAAGAAATAAACACAGAATTACCTTGGGCCCATTTAGTTTCTATTTTCTCTGCTCTCCTCAACTTCTTGTCTGAACTCCACTTGCCTCCTTCTGCCCTGTAACAATTCTGTGATCCTGTGATGGGATAAACAGACCGAGGGAGGAAATATGAAGGTCTGCAGCATCTTTGAGAGTGGATTAATTGCGGGAATGAGGGATGTGAGCTCCAGGGTGAGGTTGGAGAAACGGGGCTTGTTCCCCTTGAGGGGAGATTTGCTCGAGATGTACAAGATTAGGACAGGTTTCGATAAAGTCGATAAAGGAAAGCTGTTGCCGTGAGCTGATTGGGTTCAGGGATGACAGGGAGACACAATTTAAAGTTTCAGGAGAGACGCAGTGAGGGAATGTGAGGAAAAACATCTTTCACACACACACACAGAGCCTGGGAATGTGTTTGGACGCACGGCCTATGAGGATGGTGGAAGCGGAGATGATGAGTGAATGACAGGGATGGAGAGGTGACACTAGGAGAGGCAATGGCCTAGTGCTATTATCTCCAGACTATTAATCCAGAAACTCAGCCAATGTTCTGGGGACCTGGGTTTGAATCCCACCAATTGGAATTCAATAAAAATATCTGGAATTAAGAATCTACTGGTGACCATGAAACTATTGTCGATTGTCGGAAAAACCCATCTGGTTCACTAATGTCTTTTAGAGAAGGAAATCTGCCGTCCTTACGTGGTCTGGGCTACGTGTGACTCCAGAGCCACAGCAATGCGGTTAACTCTCAACTGCCCGCGAAGAGCAACTCGATGCAATAAATTCTGTTCAGCCAGCGATGCCCATGTCCCACGAAAGAATTAAAGAAAACTTCAATCAACTCACTCCTGAACCTTCTAAATCCCAGGGATACAGAATAAATCTCCATCGAAACTGTCCTGTGACAAAATACACCACAGAGTTAGAAACACAGTCAATGCCTCGACTTTCTCAGAAGATGAAGGAAATTGGGCATGTCAGCTATAACTCTCACTAACTCATTCTTTCTGGTTGTATCACAGCTTGGTCTGGCTCCTGTTCTGCCCAAGACCGCAAGGATCTACAAAAGGTCATGAATGTAGCCCAATCCATCACGCAAACCGGCCTCCCATCCACTGACTGTGTCTACACTTCCCGCTGCCTCGGAAAAGCAGCCAGCATAATGAAGGACCTCACCCACCCCGGACATTCTCTCTTCCACCTTCTTCCGTCGGGAAAAAGATACAAACGTCTGAGGTCACGGACCGACCGACTCAAGAACAGCTTCTTCCTGCTGCTGTCAGAGTTTTGAATGGACCTACCCTGCATTAAATTGATCTTTCTCTCCACCCGAGCTATGACTGTAACACTACATTCTGCACTCTCTCGCTTCCTTCTCTATGAACAGTATGCTTTGTACGTATAGCGCGCAAGAAACAAGACTTTTCACTGTATACTAATATGATAATAATAAATCAAATCAAAATAATTAATCAAGTCAAAGTATTTACCCTGCTAATCCCCCTAAGACTGTGGGGAAATTTAGCATGGCCAATCCACCGAACCCGCACATCTTTGGGCTGAGAGAAGGAAGAGCGGCACTCGGAGGAAACCCATGCAGATAGTGACCCGAGGCTGGATATGAACTTGTGTCCCTGGTGCTGTGATACAGCAGTGCTAACCACTGGTGCCACCGTGCTGCCCGCTCCTGTTTGGGAGCTTCACCAGGTTGACAGCTCATTTTTAAGGGATGCCAGGTTGACCCCGTGGCTTGATGGTAATGGTTGAGTGGGGAATGAATCATTCTCTGTTACCTGCAGTGTCCTGGACATTGAGTGAAACTGACACTCAGACACATAAAACAACAACCTGCATTGATATAGCACCTTGAACAGAAACGTCCTCAGATGCTTCACAGGAGCCTGGAGTGAAAAATTAGAAGCCGAGTCACAGGCGAGTTTAGGGACAAAAGAATTGCCTCAAAGATCTGGTCAAAAAGGGGTTGTTTTGAGGAAATGTCTGAATGGTGGAAAGGGAGGGATGAAGACAGAGAGTTTTGGGAAGGAATTCCAGAGTTGGAGCCACACAGTGAACTGCAGACCCCAATGGTGAAAGGATTAAAATGGGGGATGGTCAGGGAGCCAGGATTAAAGGAAAACAGATATCAGAGGATGGTGGGACTGGGGGATATAGGGAGGGCTCATTTACAGAAGACAGTACCAAACTTTAACCACATCTCGTGTGAAGAAGTGCTTCCTAATTTAGCTTTGAAAGATATTTAGAAGTTTATTTATTTGTGTCACAAGTCGGCTTACATTAACATGGTAATGAAGTTACTGTGAAAATCCCTTAGTCGCCACACTCCGGCGCCTGTTCGGGTAACACTGAGGGAGAATTTAGCACGGCCAATGCACCCTAAACAGCACGTCTTTCAGACTGAGGGAGGAAACCGGAGCATCCGGAGGAAACCCACGCAGACACAGGGAGAACATGCGGACTCCGCACAGACAGGAATAAATGAATCTTTTTCTAAGCAGCAGGCAGTGACGAGTGGGGTCCCGCAGGGGTCAGTTCTTGGGTCCCAGCTATTCACAAAACACATCAGTGATTTGGATGAGGGAACCAAACGTAATATTCTCAAGTTTGCTGATGAGACGAAACTTGGTGGGAATGTGAGTGATGGGGAGGATGTTAAGAGGCTTCGGGGTGATTTAGACAAGTTGAGTGAGTGGGGAAATACATGGCAGATGCAGAATAATGTGGATAAATGTGACGTTATCCACTTTGGACGGAGGAAGAGAATGGCAGAGTATTAGCTGAATGGTGATAGATTGGGAAATGTTGTACAAAGGGACCTGGGTATCTGAGAACACCAGTCACTGAAAGCAAGCATGCAGCTACAGCAAGCAGTTAGGAAGACCAATGGGATGTTGGCCTTCATTGCAAGAGGGTTCGAGTAGAAGAGCAAGGATGTCTTACTGCAGCTGGACAGAGCCTCGGTGAGACCACACCTGGAGTCTTGTGTACAGTGTTCCTCTCCTTATCTGAGGAAGGATGTACTTGCCACAGAGGGAGAGCAGTGAATGTTCACCAGACTGATTCCTGGGATGGCAGCATTGATGTCTGAGGGGAGATTGGGTCGGCTGGGCCTGTATTCACTGGAATGTAGAAGAGTGAGCGGGGATCTAATTGAAAGGTATAAAATTCTGACAGTGCTGGACAGGCTGGATACAGGGATATTGTTTCCTCCGGCTGGGGGTGTCTGGAACAAGGGGTCACAGTCTCAGGATACGGGGGAGGCCATTTGGGACTGAGATGAGGGGAAACCTCTTCACTCAGAGGGTGGTGAACCTGTGGAATTCTCTCCCACAGAAAGCTGTGGAGACCAAGTCACTGAATATATTTAAGAAGGAAATAGATAGATTTCTAGACTCTAAAGGTGTCGAGGTGTATGGGGAGAGCGCTGGGGTATGGCATTGAGACAGAGGATCGGCCATGATAGTGTTGAATGGTGGGTCAGGCTCGAAGGGCTGAATGGCCTCCTCCTACTCCTATTTTCTATGTTGATGTGACCGCCCCAAGTCTCTTTGGGCCTCCACTCTTTCCAGCTTTTCCCCATTCATAAAGCAATCTGTTCTATCCTTTTTAAAGTGGGTGACCACACAATTGTCTCCAATGAAATCCATCTTTCACTCTTTGAACCATTCAGTTAAGACATTTAACTTTGGGGCGGCACGGTGGCACAGTGGTTCGTACTGCTGCCTCACAGCGCCAGGGACCCGGGTTCAATTCCAGCCTCGGGTGACTGTGTGGAGTTTGCACATTCTCCCCGTGTCTGCGTGGGTTTCCTCCGGGTGCTCTGGTTACCTTCCACACTCGCAAGATATATAGGTTAGATGGATTAGCAATGGGGTTATGGGGATAGGGCTGGGGTGAGGGCCTGGGTAAGATACTCTGTCATCAAGTCTGTGCAGACTCAATGAGCTGAATGGCCTCTTATGCAGTGGAATACCTCTTTGCCATTTGAAGCTTCTGGTTTCTTTCCACACTCCAAAGACGTGCGGGTTAGGTTGATTGGCCGTGCTCAATTGCCCCTTAGTGTTAGGGGGATTCAGGCCCGGGTGGTATTGTTGTCGGGGGCAGGCTTGATGGGCCAAAGGACCTCCTTCTGCACTTTAGGGATTCTATGATGAACGGCATGGTGGCTCTGTGGTTAGCACAGCGCCAGGGACCCAGGTTCAATTCCAGCCTCAGCTCGCTGTCAGTGTAGAGTTCTCCCAGTGTCTGCGTGGGTTTCCTCCGGGTGCTCCAGTTTCCTCCCACAGTCCAAACATGTGCGGGTCAGGTGGATTGGCCATGATAAATTGACCCTAGTGTCAGGGGATTAACAGGGTAAATATATGGGGTTACGGGAATCGGGCCTGGGTGGGATTGTGGTCGATGCAGACTCGATGGGCCGAATGGTCTGCCCTTTCGGGATTCTATGATTCTAGGATCTCAAATCATTGATAAATACGATGAAACTGAGACAGACACGGGGGCTTTGCAGCAGCAGACAGAATGGGAATCATTGCATCCTGCACCGAGTTTTATTACACAACCAATTTCAGAAAATTCACAACTCAAATTCACAACAGCAAAGTGTGGGATTGCAAACTTGGAATTATTAGCCCAGGACTAAAGTTTAAAAGCTAAACACTGACATTCAGAAACAGGAGATGGCCTCACATCTTCAATTCTGTGATTGTCCCCCATCTCCTGCTCTGAATATTACAATATCTCTGCCCCCTTCATGCGTCTGCAGACTTTGAAAGTTACTCAGACATTGGTGAAACTAGTCTTTATCTCGGGGCGTTTCCTGTGAAATATGCGCCTTCTCCAAAGAGACACAATCTAATTGACGCTTTCTGATACAATCTGAATCTCCTTTCAAACAACCTCCCAACCCCACTGTGCAGGAATGTCACCTTTTGTCACATTCCCCAAGACAATTGTTGACATTTTATCAGGTGGGAAAAGTAGATTCAACTGACAGATTCTGAGCCCCAGGTTGAATCTTTAAGATGTAAAACTGAACTGAAAGCCCAGGTCTCTCTGTTCCTGCATCCATTTTAACATTGACCCATTGATTTTAAATTGCTTCTCCCGTATAAAAATATAATCTATCGACCTCAGAGTTAAACATTAATAAGCGACTGAGCATCAACTGCGAATTATAGAAGGTAGTTCCAAACTAATATCACAGCTGGTGTGGCAAAGTGTTTCTGAATTCCACTCCGACAAGTCTAAAATCCTCAACATTGTTTGAAATCCAATGTCCCCAAGTCCTGGACTCCCCAACCAGCAGGAAAAGTTGTTCTTTATCATTCCTCTCCATTCCCCTTATTATCTTGAAGTGTTTGATCCAATCATCCCGTAGCCTAAATTCCAGCATTACAGAGTAACACTTCAACTACACTTTTCAACAAACAATCCCAAACCAAATACAGAACAGGGTTCATAGAATCCTGCAGTGCAGGAGGCCATTCGGCCCATCGAGTCTGCACTGACCACAATCCCACCCAGGCCCCATCCCTATCATCCCATACATTTACCTCAGCCACTCCTCCTGACACTAAGGGACAATTTAGCTTGGCCAATCCACCTAACCTGTACACCTGATAGAAGTCTGCCAGATTATGAGGGGGCATGGACAGAGTGGATAGTCAGAAGCTTTCTCCCAGGGTGGAAGAGTTATTACTCGGGGGCATAGGTTTAAGGTGCGAGGGGCAAGGTTTAAAGGAGATGTGGGAGGAAAGTTTTTTTACACAGAGGGTGGTGGGTGCCTGGAACTCGTTGCCGGGGGAGGGAGTGGAAACGGATACGCTAGTGACTTTTCAAGGGCGTCTTGACAAAGACATGAATAAGATGGGAATGGAGGGATATGGTCCCCGGAAGGGTAGGGGGTTTTAGTTCAGTCAGGCAGCATGGTCGGTGCAGGATTGGAGAGCCGAAAGACCTGTTCCCGTGCTGTGATTTTCTTTGTTCTATCTTTGGAGTGTGGGATGAAACCGGAGCACCCGGAGGAAACCCACACAAACACGGGAAGGACGTTCAAACTCCAGTCAGAAAGTGAGCCATGCTGGGAATCGAAGGCGGGTCCCTGGCACTGTGAGGAAGCAGTGCTAACCCCTGCATCACTGTGCCACCCCCATATTGAAAACTTGGGTTCAAATTCAAGCCAGCCGCAAATTCACTTTGAGAAAAGTTCCCTCTGCTGTGTCAAAGGAATTTTTAATTGAGGATTTTTATTTCTGGGAAAATTGAACTCACATTGAACAGCATCCCAGTGTGGGATTTAATCTCGAGTTTGTTTCAGTCCTGGGGAGAGAGATGGAACGAGAGGGAGAGTTACAGATACAGAGGCAGAGAGACACAGAAACAGGATGGGATAGTGCTGTACATGTTTCAGAGCTGACACTGAGACACACACGAGATGTACAATCGCAGACCAGAGTGAATCATTCTCTGTTACCTGCAGTGTCCTGGACATGGACAGAAGCTGACACTCAGACACACACAACAACAACTTGCATTTATAGAGCACCTTGGACAGTATCATCCCAAGATGCTTCACAGGAGCCTTAATGTGAGAAATTTGACCCCGAGTCACAGGAGAGTTTAGGGTCACATGTCCCAAAGGTTTGGCCAGATGGTTTTTATGGACTATTTTAATTGGAGGAAAAGGAGGTGTTAAAATGGAGAAAACCAATCTGCTTCACTAATGTTCTTTAGGGAAGGAAATCTGCCGTCCTTACCTGGTCGGGCCTACATGTGACTCCAGTCTCACAGCAATGTGGTTGACTCTTAGATGCTGTTTGAAATGGCCTAGCAAGCCACTCAGTTCATGAGCAATTAGGGACGAGGAGTAAACGCTGGCAGAACCAGCCAGGCCCACATCCCATGGATGTATTTGAGTAAAACGTTCAGGGAAGGAATTCCAGAGTTGGAGCCCACGCAGATGAAGACACAGCTCCCAATGGTGAAACAATTCAAATTGTGGATGGTCACGGAGCCAGAATGAAAGGAAAACAGATATGGGAGGATGGTGGGACAGGAGGAGGTGGATAACCAACAAGAAACATTTCTCTCTCTCTGTGCTATCAGTTTCCATTATTCTCCTGACAACTTGGATCAAATTGTCCAAGAGAGAGAGAGAGACAGAGCGAGAGGGGGCCAGAAAGAGAGAGAGAAACAGAGGCAGAGAGAGAGAGACAGAGAGAGACAAAGTCAGAGAGAGACTGAGACAGAGAGGGAGAGAGAGAGAAACAGAGAGAGGGAGACAGAGAGAGGGAGGGAGACAGAGAGAGGGAGGGAGACACAGAGGGAGGGAGACACAGAGGGAGGGAGACACAGAGGGAGGGAGACACAGAGGGAGGGAGACACAGAGGGAGGGAGACACAGAGGGAGGGAGACACAGAGGGAGGGAGACACAGACAGAGAGAGGGACAGAGAGAAAGAGAGAGAGAGAGGGACAGACCAAGAGAGAGACAGAGAGAGACAAAGATGGAGAGACAGAGAGGGAGAGAGACAGAGAGGGAGAGAGACAGAGAGGGAGGGAGACAGAGAGGGAGGGAGACAGAGAGGGAGGGAGACAGAGAGGGAGGGAGACAGAGAGGGAGGGAGACAGAGAGGGAGGGAGACAGAGAGGGAGGGAGACAGAGAGGGAGGGAGACAGAGAGGGAGGGAGACAGAGAGGGAGGGAGACAGAGAGGGAGGGAGACAGAGAGGGAGGGAGACAGAGAGGGAGGGAGACAGAGAGGGAGGGAGACAGAGAGGGAGGGAGACAGAGAGGGAGGGAGACAGAGAGGGAGGGAGACAGAGAGGGAGGGAGACAGAGAGGGAGGGAGACACAGAGGGAGGGAGACACAGAGGGAGGGAGACACAGAGGGAGGGAGACACAGAGGGAGGGAGACACAGAGGGAGGGAGACACAGAGGGAGGGAGACACAGAGGGAGGGAGACACAGAGGGAGGGAGAGACAGACCGAGAGACAGAGACAGAGAGAGACAGAGACAGAGAGAGACAGAGACAGAGAGAGGGAGAGACAGAGAGAGGGAGAGACAGAGAGAGGGAGAGACAGAGAGAGGGAGAGACAGAGAGAGGGAGAGACAGAGAGAGGGAGAGACACAGAGAGGGAGAGACACAGAGAGGGAGAGACACAGAGAGGGAGAGACACAGAGAGGGAGAGACACAGAGAGGGAGAGACACAGAGAGGGAGAGACACAGAGAGGGAGAGACACAGAGAGGGAGAGACACAGAGAGGGAGAGACACAGAGAGGGAGAGACACAGAGAGGGAGAGACACAGAGGAGAGAGACACAGAGAGGGAGGACCACACAGAGAGGAGAGACACCAGAGAGGGAGACACACAGAGAGGGAGACACACAGAGAGGGAGACACACAGAGAGGGAGACACACAGAGAGGGAGACACACAGAGAGGGAGACACACAGAGAGGGAGACACAGAGAGAGGGAGACACACAGAGAGGGAGACACAGAGTAAGGGAGACACACAGAGAGGGAGACACACAGAGAGGGAGAGACACAGAGAGGGAGACACACAGAGAGGGAGACACACAGAGAGGGAGAGACACAGAGAGGGAGACACACAGAGAGGGAGACACACAGAGAGGGAGACACACAGAGAGGGAGACACACAGAGAGGGAGACACACAGAGAGGGGAGACACACAGAGAGGGAGACGCACAGAGAGGGAGACAGGGCACAGAGAGGGAGACGCACA